>NW_027526605.1:0-261671 GCF_052857255.1 Amblyomma americanum
AGTTTTGACGCGTATTAGAGGGACACTTGTAAAACCGATGTGTTGTGATTTAACTCGTTTCGGACTAAAACAGCTTGTTTCGTTGTTTTAAGCACGAATACATGCTTTTCGCGCAGTTATAAGAGAAAAAGTTTTGACGCGTATCAGAGAACTTGTAAAACCGATGTGTTCAGATTTAGCTCGTTTCGGTCTAAAACAGCTTGTTTCGTTCTATTAAGCACGAATACATGCTTCTCGCGCAGTTATAAGAGAAAAAGTTTTGACGCGTATCAGAGGAAAACTTGTAAAACCGATGTGTTGTGATTTACCTCGTTTCGGTCTAAAACAACTTGTTTCGTTGGATTAAGCACGAATACACGCTTTCGCGCAGTTATAAGAGAAAAAGTTTTGACGCGTATCACGTGGATACTTGTAAAACCGATGTGTTGTGATTTAGCTCGTTTCGGTCTAAAACCGCTTGTTTCGATGTTTTAAGCACGAATACATGCTTTTCGCGCAGTTATAGAAGAAAACGTTTTGACGCGTATTAGGGAGACTTGTAAAACCGATGTGTTGTGATTTAGCTCGTTTCGGTCTAAAACAGCTTGTTTCGTTGTATTAAGCACGAATACATGCTTTTCGCGCAGTTATAAGAGAAAAAGTTTTGACGCGTATCACGTGGATACTTGTAAAACCGATGTGTTCAGATTTAGGTCGTTTCTGTCTAACACAGCTTGTTTCATTGGAATAATCACGAATACATGCTTTTCGCGCAGTTATAAGAGAAAAAGTTGACGCGTATGTGTTGACGTTGATGTGTTCAGATTTAGCTCGTTTCTGTCTAACACAGCTTGTTTCGTTGTATTAAGCACGAATACATGCTTTTCGCACATTTAAAAGAGAAAAAGTTTTGACGCGTATTAGGGAGACTTGTAAAACCGATGTGTTGTGGTTTAGCTCGTTTCGGTCTAAAACAGCTTGTTTCGTTGTATTAAGCACGAATACATGCTTTTCGCGCAGTTATAAGAGAAAAAGTTTTGACGCGTATCTGAGGAAAACTTGTAAAACCGATGTGTTGTGATTTACCTCGTTTCGGTCTAAACCAGCTTGTTTCGTTGGATTAAGCACGAATACATGCTTTTCGCGCAGTTATAAGAGAAAAAGTTTTGACGCGTATCTGAGGAAAATTTGTAAAACCGATGTGTTGTGATTTAGCTCGTTTCGGACTAAAAAAGCTTGTTTAGTTGTATTAGGCACGAATACATGCTTTTCGCGCAGTTATAAGAGAAAAAGCTTTGACGAGTATCACGTGGATACTTGTAAAACCGATGTGTTCAGATATAGCTCGTTTCGGTCTAACACAGCTTGTTTCGTTGTATTATGCACGAATACATGCTTTTCGCGCATTTATAAGAGAAAACGTTTTGACGCGTATCACGTGGATACTTGTAAAACCGATGTGTTCAGATATAGCTCGTTTCGGTCTAAAACAGCTTGTTTCGTTGTATTAAGCACGAATACATGCTTTTCGCGTAGTTATAAGAGAAAACGTTTTGACGCGTAGCAGAGGAGAACTTGTAAAACCGATGTGTTGTGATTTAGCTCGTTTCGGTCTAAAACAGCTTGTTTCGTTGTTTTAAGCACGAATACAAGCTTTTCGCGCAGTTATAAGAGAAAAAGTTTTGACGCGTATCAGAGGAACACTTGTAAAACCGATGTGTTGTGATTTAGCTCGTTTCGGACTAAAACAGCTTGTTTCTTTGTTTTAAGCACGAATACATGCTTTTCGCGCAGTTATAAGAGAAAAAGTATAGACGCGTATCAGAGGAACACTTGTAAAAACCGATGTGTTGTGATTTAGCTCGTTTCGGACTAAAGAAGCTTGTTTAGTTGTATTAAGCACGAATACATGCTTTTCGCGCAGTTATAAGAGAAAAAGCTTTGACGAGTATCACGTGGATACTTGTAAAACCGATGTGTTCAGATTTAGCTCGTTTCTGTCTAACACAGCTTGTTTCGTTGTATTAGGCACGAATACATGCTTTTCGCGCATTTATAAGAGAAAAAGTTTTGACGCGTATCACGTGGATACTTGTAAAACCGATGTGTTCAGATATAGCTCGTTTTGGTATAAAACAGCTTGTTTCGTTGTTGTAAGCACGAATACATGCTTTTCGCGCAGTTATAGAAGAAAATGTTTTGACGCGTATTAGAGGGACACTTGTAAAACCGATGTGTTCAGATTTAGCTCATCTCGGTCTAAAACAGCTTGTTTCGTTGTTTTAAGCACGAATACAAGCTTTTCGCGCAGTTATAAGAGAAAAAGTTTTGACGCGTATCAGAGGAACACTTGTAAAACCGATGTGTTGTGATTTAACTCTTTTCGGACTAAAACAGCTTGTTTCGTTGTTTTAAGCACGAATACATGCTTTTCGCGCAGTTATAAGAGAAAAAGTATAGACGCGTATCAGAGGAACACTTGTAAAAACCGATGTGTTGTGATTTAGCTCGTTTCGGACTAAAAAAGCTTGTTTAGTTGTATTAAGCACGAATACAGGCTTTTCGCGCAGTTATAAGAGAAAAAGCTTTGACGAGTATCACGTGGATACTTGTAAAACCGATGTGTTCAGATATAGCTCGTTTCGGTCTAACACAGCTTGTTTCGTTGTATTATGCACGAATACATGCTTTTCGCGCATTTATAAGAGAAAACGTTTTGACGCGTATCACGTGGATACTTGTAAAACCGATGTGTTCAGATATAGCTCGTTTCGGTCTAAAACAGCTTGTTTCGTTGTATTAAGCACGAATACATGCTTTTCGCGTAGTTATAAGAGAAAAAGTTTTGACGCGTAGCAGAGGAGAACTTGTAAAACCGATGTGTTGTGATTTAGCTCGTTTCGGTCTAAAACAGCTTGTTTCGTTGTATTAAGCACGAATACATGCTTTTCGCGCAGTTATAAGAGAAAAAGTTTTGACGCGTATCAGAGGAGAACTTGTAAAACCGATGTGTTCAGATTTAGCTCGTTTCGGTCTAAAACAGCTTGTTTCGTTCTATCAAGCACGAATACATGCTTTTCGCGCAGTTATAAGAGAAAAAGTTTTGACGCGTATCAGAGGAAAACTTGTAAAACCGATGTGTTGTGATTTACCTCGTTTCGGTCTAAAACAACTTGTTTCATTGGATTAAGCACGAATACATGCTTTTCGCGCAGTTATAAGAGAAAAAGCTTTGACGAGTATCACGTGGATACTTGTAAAACCGATGTGTTCAGATATAGCTCGTTTCGGTCTAACACAGCTTGTTTCGTTGTATTATGCACGAATACATGCTTTTCGCGCATTTATAAAAGAAAACGTTTTGACGCGTATCACGTGGATACTTGTAAAACCGATGTGTTCAGATATAGCTCGTTTCGGTCTAAAACAGCTTGTTTCGTTGTATTAAGCACGAATACATGCTTTTCGCGTAGTTATAAGAGAAAAAGTTTTGACGCGTATCAGAGGAAAACTTGTAAAACCGATGTGTTGTGATTTACCTCGTTTCGGTCTAAAACAACTTGTTTCATTGGATTAAGCACGAATACACGCTTTCGCGCAGTTATAAGAGAAAAAGTTTTGACGCGTATCACGTGGATACTTGTAAAACCGATGTGTTGTGATTTAGCTCGTTTCGGTCTAAAACAGCTTGTTTCGTTGTATTAAGCACGAATACATGCTTTTCGCGCAGTTATCAGAGAAAACGTTTTGACGCGTATCACGTGGATACTTGTAAAACCGATGTGTTCAGATTTAGCTCGTTTCTGTCTAACACAGCTTGTTTCGTTGTATTAAGCACGAATACATGCTTTTCGCGCATTTATAAGAGAAAAAGTTTTGACGCGTATCACGTGGATACTTGTAAAACCGATGTGCTCAGATATAGCTCGTTTTGGTATAAAACAGCTTGTTTCGTTGTTTTAGGCACGAATACATGCTTTTCGCGCAGTTATAGAAGAAAAAGTTTTGACGCGTATTAGAGGGACACTTGTAAAACCGATGTGTTCAGATATAGCTCATCTCGGTCTAAAACAGCTTGTTTCGTTGTTTTAAGCACGAATACAAGCTTTTCGCGCAGTTATAAGAGAAAAAGTTTTGACGCGTATCAGAGGAACACTTGTAAAACCGATGTGTTGTGATTTAGCTCGTTTCGGACTAAAACTGCTTGTTTCGTTGTTTTAAGCACGAATACATGCTTTTCGCGCAGTTATAAGAGAAAAAGTATAGACGCGTATCAGAGGAACACTTGTAAAAACCGATGTGTTGTGATTTAGCTCGTTTCGGACTAAAAAAGCTTGTTTAGTTGTATTAAGCACGAATACATGCTTTTCGCGCAGTTATAAGAGAAAAAGCTTTGACGAGTATCACGTGGATACTTGTAAAACCGATGTGTTCAGATATAGCTCGTTTCGGTCTAACACAGCTTGTTTCGTTGTATTATGCACGAATACATGCTTTTCGCGCATTTATAAGAGAAAACGTTTTGACGCGTATCACATGGATACTTGTAAAACCGATGTGTTCAGATATAGCTCGTTTCGGTCTAAAACAGCTTGTTTCGTTGTATTAAGCACGAATACATGCTTTTCGCGTAGTTATAAGAGAAAAAGTTTTGACGCGTAGCAGAGGAGAACTTGTAAAACCGATGTGTTGTGATTTAGCTCCTTTCGGTCTAAAACAGCTTGTTTCGTTGTATTAAGCACGAATACATGCTTTTCGCGCAGTTATAAGAGAAAAGGTTTTGACGCGTATCAGAGGAGAACTTGTAAAACCGATGTGTTCAGATTTAGCTCGTTTCGGTCTAAAACAGCTTGTTTCGTTCTATTAAGCACGAATACAAGCTTTTCGCGCAGTTATAAGAGAAAAAGTTTTGACGCGTATCAGAGGAAAACATGTAAAACCGATGTGTTGTGATTTACCTCGTTTCGGTCTAAAACAACTTGTTTCATTGGATTAAGCACGAATACACGCTTTCGCGCAGTTATAAGAGAAAAAGTTTTGACGCGTATCACGTGGATACTTGTAAAACCGATGTGTTGTGATTTAGCTCGTTTCGGTCTAAAACCGCTTGTTTCGATGTTTTAAGCACGAATACATGCTTTTCGCGCAGTTATAGAAGAAAACGTTTTGACGCGTATTAGGGAGACTTCTAAAACCGATGTGTTGTGATTTAGCTCGTTTCGGTCTAAAACAGCTTGTTTCGTTGTATTAAGCACGAATACATGCTTTTCGCGCAGTTATAAGAGAAAAAGTTTTGACGCGTATCACGTGGATACTTGTAAAACCGATGTGTTCAGATTTAGCTCGTTTCTGTCTAACACAGCTTGTTTCGTTGTATTAAGCACGAATACATGCTTTTCGCGCATTTATAAGAGAAAAAGTTTTGACGCGTATCACGTGGATACTTGTAAAACCGATGTGTTCAGATATAGCTCGTTTTGGTATAAAACAGCTTGTTTCGTTTTTTTAAGCACGAATACATGCTTTTCGCGCAGTTATAGAAGAAAAAGTTTTGACGCGTATTAGAGGGACACTTGTAAAACCGATGTGTTCAGATTTAGCTCATCTCGGTCTAAAACAGCTTGTTTCGTTGTTTTAAGCACGAATACAAGCTTTTCGCGCAGTTATAAGAGAAAAAGTTTTGACGCGTATCAGAGGAACACTTGTAAAACCGATGTGTTGTGATTTAGCTCGTTTTGGACTAAAACAGCTTGTTTCGTTGTTTTAAGCACGAATACATGCTTTTCGCGCAGTTATAAGAGAAAAAGCTTTGACGAGTATCACGTGGATACTTGTAAAACCGATGTGTTCAGATATAGCTCGTTTCGGTCGAACACAGCTTTTTCATTGTATTATGCACAAATACATGCTTTTCGCGCATTTATAAGAGAAAACGTTTTGACGCGTATCACGTGGATACTTGTAAAACCGATGTGTTCAGATATAGCTCGTTTCGGTCTAAAACAGCTTGTTTCGTTGTATTAAGCACGAATACATGCTTTTCGCGTAGTTATAAGAGAAAACGTTTTGACGCGTAGCAGAGGAGAACTTGTAAAACCGATGTGTTGTGATTTAGCTCGTTTCGGTCTAAAACAGCTTGTTTCGTTGTTTTAAGCACGAATACATGCTTTTCGCGCAGTTATAAGAGAAAAAGTTTTGACGCGTATCAGAGGAACACTTGTAAAACCGATGTGTTGTGATTTAGCTCGTTTCGGACTAAAACAGCTTGTTTCTTTGTTTTAAGCACGAATACATGCTTTTCGCGCAGTTATAAGAGAAAAAGTATAGACGCGTATCAGAGGAACACTTGTAAAAACCGATGTGTTGTGATTTAGCTCGTTTCGGACTAAAGAAGCTTGTTTAGTTGTATTAAGCACGAATACATGCTTTTCGCGCAGTTATAAGAGAAAAAGCTTTGACGAGTATCACGTGGATACTTGTAAAACCGATGTGTTCAGATATAGCTCGTTTCGGTCTAACACAGCTTGTTTCGTTGTATTATGCACGAATACATGCTTTTCGCGCATTTATAAGAGAAAACGTTTTGACGCGTATCACGTGGATACTTGTAAAACCGATGTGTTCAGATATAGCTCGTTTCGGTCTAAAACAACTTGTTTCGTTGTATTAAGCACGAATACATGCTTTTCGCGTAGTTATAAGAGAAAAAGTTTTGACGCGTATCAGAGGAAAACTTGTAAAACCGATGTGTTGTGATTTACCTCGTTTCGGTCTAAAACAACTTGTTTCATTGGATTAAGCACGAATACACGCTTTCGCGCAGTTATAAGAGAAAAAGTTTTGACGCGTATCACGTGGATACTTGTAAAACCGTGTTGTGATTTAGCTCGTTTCGGTCTAAAACCGCTTGTTTCGATGTTTTAAGCACGAATACATGCTTTTCGCGCAGTTATAGAAGAAAACGTTTTGACGCGTATTAGGGAGACTTGTAAAACCGATGTGTTGTGATTTAGCTCGTTTCGGTCTAAAACAGCTTGTTTCGTTGTATTAAGCACGAATACATGCTTTTCGCGCAGTTATAAGAGAAAAAGTTTTGACGCGTATCACGTGGATACTTGTAAAACCGATGTGTTCAGATTTAGCTCGTTTCTGTCTAACACAGCTTGTTTCGTTGTATTAGGCACGAATACATGCTTTTCGCGCATTTATAAGAGAAAAAGTTTTGACGCGTATCACGTGGATACTTGTAAAACCGATGTGTTCAGATATAGCTCGTTTTGGTATAAAACAGCTTGTTTCGTTGTTTTAAGCACGAATACATGCTTTTCGCGCAGTTATAGAAGAAAATGTTTTGACGCGTATTAGAGGGACACTTGTAAAACCGATGTGTTCAGATTTAGCTCATCTCGGTCTAAAACAGCTTGTTTCGTTGTTTTAAGCACGAATACAAGCTTTTCGCGCAGTTATAAGAGAAAACGTTTTGACGCGTATCAGAGGAACACTTGTAAAACCGATGTGTTGTGATTTAACTCTTTTCGGACTAAAACAGCTTGTTTCGTTGTTTTAAGCACGAATACATGCTTTTCGCGCAGTTATAAGAGAAAAAGTATAGACGCGTATCAGAGGAACACTTGCAAAAACCGATGTGTTGTGATTTAGCTCGTTTCGGACTAAAAAAGCTTGTTTAGTTGTATTAAGCACGAATACAGGCTTTTCGCGCAGTTATAAGAGAAAAAGCTTTGACGAGTATCACGTGGATACTTGTAAAACCGATGTGTTCAGATATAGCTCGTTTCGGTCTAACACAGCTTGTTTCGTTGTATTATGCACGAATACATGCTTTTCGCGCATTTATAAGAGAAAACGTTTTGACGCGTATCACGTGGATACTTGTAAAACCGATGTGTTCAGATATAGCTCGTTTCGGTCTAAAACAGCTTGTTTCGTTGTATTAGGCACGAATACATGCTTTTCGCGTAGTTATAAGAGAAAAAGTTTTGACGCGTAGCAGAGGAGAACTTGTAAAACCGATGTGTTGTGATTTAGCTCGTTTCGGTCTAAAACAGCTTGTTTCGTTGTATTAAGCACGAATACATGCTTTTCGCGCAGTTATAAGAGAAAAAGTTTTGACGCGTATCAGAGGAGAACTTGTAAAACCGATGTGTTCAGATTTAGCTCGTTTCGGTCTAAAACAGCTTGTTTCGTTCTATTAAGCACGAATACATGCTTTTCGCGCAGTTATAAGAGAAAAAGTTTTGACGCGTATCAGAGGAAAACTTGTAAAACCGATGTGTTGTGATTTACCTCGTTTCGGTCTAAAACAACTTGTTTCATTGGATTAAGCACGAATACATGCTTTTCGCGCAGTTATAAGAGAAAAAGCTTTGACGAGTATCACGTGGATACTTGTAAAACCGATGTGTTCAGATATAGCTCGTTTCGGTCTAACACAGCTTGTTTCGTTGTATTATGCACGAATACATGCTTTTCGCGCATTTATAAAAGAAAACGTTTTGACGCGTATCACGTGGATACTTGTAAAACCGATGTGTTCAGATATAGCTCGTTTCGGTCTAAAACAGCTTGTTTCGTTGTATTAAGCACGAATACATGCTTTTCGCGTAGTTATAAGAGAAAAAGTTTTGACGCGTATCAGAGGAAAACTTGTAAAACCGATGTGTTGTGATTTACCTCGTTTCGGTCTAAAACAACTTGTTTCATTGGATTAAGCACGAATACACGCTTTCGCGCAGTTATAAGAGAAAAAGTTTTGACGCGTATCACGTGGATACTTGTAAAACCGATGTGTTGTGATTTAGCTCGTTTCGGTCTAAAACAGCTTGTTTCGTTGTATTAAGCACGAATACATGCTTTTCGCGCAGTTATAAGAGAAAAAGTTTTGACGCGTATCACGTGGATACTTGTAAAACCGATGTGTTCAGATTTAGCTCGTTTCTGTCTAACACAGCTTGTTTCGTTGTATTAAGCACGAATACATGCTTTTCGCGCATTTATAAGAGAAAAAGTTTTGACGCGTATCACGTGGATACTTGTAAAACCGATGTGTTCAGATATAGCTCGTTTTGGTATAAAACAGCTTGTTTCGTTGTTTTAGGCACGAATACATGCTTTTCGCGCAGTTATAGAAGAAAAAGTTTTGACGCGTATTAGAGGGACACTTGTAAAACCGATGTGTTCAGATTTAGCTCATCTCGGTCTAAAACAGCTTGTTTCGTTGTTTTAAGCACGAATACAAGCTTTTCGCGCAGTTATAAGAGAAAAAGTTTTGACGCGTATCAGAGGAACACTTGTAAAACCGATGTGTTGTGATTTAGCTCGTTTCGGACTAAAACTGCTTGTTTCGTTGTTTTAAGCACGAATACATGCTTTTCGCGCAGTTATAAGAGAAAAAGTATAGACGCGTATCAGAGGAACACTTGTAAAAACCGATGTGTTGTGATTTAGCTCGTTTCGGACTAAAAAAGCTTGTTTAGTTGTATTAAGCACGAATACATGCTTTTCGCGCAGTTATAAGAGAAAAAGCTTTGACGAGTATCACGTGGATACTTGTAAAACCGATGTGTTCAGATATAGCTCGTTTCGGTCTAACACAGCTTGTTTCGTTGTATTATGCACGAATACATGCTTTTCGCGCATTTATAAGAGAAAACGTTTTGACGCGTATCACATGGATACTTGTAAAACCGATGTGTTCAGATATAGCTCGTTTCGGTCTAAAACAGCTTGTTTCGTTGTATTAAGCACGAATACATGCTTTTCGCGTAGTTATAAGAGAAAAAGTTTTGACGCGTATCACGTGGATACTTGTAAAACCGATGTGTTCAGATATAGCTCGTTTTGGTATAAAACAGCTTGTTTCGTTTTTTTAAGCACGAATACATGCTTTTCGCGCAGTTATAGAAGAAAAAGTTTTGACGCGTATTAGAGGGACACTTGTAAAACCGATGTGTTCAGATTTAGCTCATCTCGGTCTAAAACAGCTTGTTTCGTTGTTTTAAGCACGAATACAAGCTTTTCGCGCAGTTATAAGAGAAAAAGTTTTGACGCGTATCAGAGGAACACTTGTAAAACCGATGTGTTGTGATTTAGCTCGTTTTGGACTAAAACAGCTTGTTTCGTTGTTTTAAGCACGAATACATGCTTTTCGCGCAGTTATAAGAGAAAAAGCTTTGACGAGTATCACGTGGATACTTGTAAAACCGATGTGTTCAGATATAGCTCGTTTCGGTCGAACACAGCTTGTTTCGTTCTATTAAGCACGAATACATGCTTTCCGCGCAGTTATAAGAGAAAAAGTTTTGACGCGCATCAGAGGAAAACTTGTAAAATCGATGTGTTGTGATTTACCTCGTTTCGGTCTAAAACAACTTGTTTCATTGGATTAAGCACGAATACACGCTTTCGCGCAGTTATAAGAGAAAAAGTTTTGACGCGTATCACGTGGATACTTGTAAAACCGATGTGTTGTGATTTAGCTCGTTTCGGTCTAAAACCGCTTGTTTCGATGTTTTAAGCACGAATACATGCTTTTCGCGCAGTTATAGAAGAAAACGTTTTGACGCGTATTAGGGAGACTTGTAAAACCGATGTGTTGTGATTTAGCTCGTTTCGGTCTAAAACAGCTTGTTTCGTTGTATTAAGCACGAATACATGCTTTTCGCGCAGTTATAAGAGAAAAAGTTTTGACGCGTATCACGTGGATACTTGTAAAACCGATGTGTTCAGATATAGCTCGTTTTGGAATAAAACAGCTTGTTTCGTTGTTTTAAGCACGAATACATGCTTTTCGCGCAGGTATAGAAGAAAAAGTTTTGACGCGTATTAGAGGGACACTTGTAAAACCGATGTGTTCAGATTTAGCTCATCTCGGTCTAAAACAGCTTGTTTCGTTGTTTTAAGCACGAATACAAGCTTTTCGCGCAGTTATAAGAGAAAAAGTTTTGACGCGTATCAGAGGAACACTTGTAAAACCGATGTGTTGTGATTTAGCTCGTTTTGGACTAAAACAGCTTGTTTCGTTGTTTTAAGCACGAATACATGCTTTTCGCGCAGTTATAAGAGAAAAAGCTTTGACGAGTATCACGTGGATACTTGTAAAACCGATGTGTTCAGATATAGCTCGTTTCGGTCGAACACAGCTTTTTCATTGTATTATGCACAAATACATGCTTTTCGCGCATTTATAAGAGAAAACGTTTTGACGCGTATCACGTGGATACTTGTAAAACCGATGTGTTCAGATATAGCTCGTTTCGGTCTAAAACAGCTTGTTTCGTTGTATTAAGCACGAATACATGCTTTTCGCGTAGTTATAAGAGAAAAAGTTTTGACGCGTAGCAGAGGAGAACTTGTAAAACCGATGTGTTGTGATTTAGCTCGTTTCGGTCTAAAACAGCTTGTTGCGTTGTATTAAGCACGAATACATGCTTTTCGCGCATTTATAAGAGAAAAAGTTTTGACGCGTATCACGTGGATACTTGTAAAACCGATGTGTTCAGATATAGCTCGTTTTGGTATAAAACAGCTTGTTTCGTTGTTTTAAGCACGAATACATGCTTTTCGCGCAGTTATAGAAGAAAAAGTTTTGACGCGTATTAGAGGGACACTTGTAAAACCGATGTGTTCAGATTTAGCTCATCTCGGTCTAAAACAGCTTGTTTCGTTGTTTTAAGCACGAATACAAGCTTTTCGCGCAGTTATAAGAGAAAAAGTTTTGACGCGTATCAGAGGAACACTTGTAAAACCGATGTGTTGTGATTTAACTCGTTTCGGACTAAAACAGCTTGTTTCGTTGTTTTAAGCACGAATACATGCTTTTAGCGCAGTTATAAGAGAAAAAGTTTAGACGCGTATCAGAGGAACACTTGTAAAAATCGATGTAATGTGATTTAGCTCGTTTCGGACTAAAAAAGCTTGTTCAGTTGTATTAAGCACGAATACATGCTTTTCGCGCAGTTATAAGAGAAAAAGCTTTGACGAGTATCACGTGGATACTTGTAAAACCGATGTGTTCAGATATAGCTCGTTTCGGTCTAACACAGCTTGTTTCGTTGTATTATGCACGAATACATGCTTTTCGCGCATTTATAAGAGAAAACGTTTTGACGCGTATCACGTGGATACTTGTAAAACCGATGTGTTCAGATATAGCTCGTTTCGGTCTAAAACAGCTTGTTTCGTTGTATTAAGCACGAATACATGCTTTTCGCGTAGTTATAAGAGAAAAAGTTTTGACGCGTAGCAGAGGAGAACTTGTAAAACCGATGTGTTGTGATTTAGCTCGTTTCGGTCTAAAACAGCTTGTTTCGTTGTATTAAGCACGAATACATGCTTTTCGCGCAGTTATAAGAGAAAAAGTTTTGACGCGTATCAGAGAAGAACTTGTAAAACCGATGTGTTCAGATTTAGCTCGTTTCGGTCTAAAACAGCTTGTTTCGTTCTATTAAGCACGAATACATGCTTTCCGCGCAGTTATAAGAGAAAAAGTTTTGACGCGCATCAGAGGAAAACTTGTAAAATCGATGTGTTGTGATTTACCTCGTTTCGGTCTAAAACAACTTGTTTCATTGGATTAAGCACGAATACACGCTTTCGCGCAGTTATAAGAGAAAAAGTTTTGACGCGTATCACGTGGATACTTGTAAAACCGATGTGTTGTGATTTAGCTCGTTTCGGTCTAAAACCGCTTGTTTCGATGTTTTAAGCACGAATACATGCTTTTCGCGCAGTTATAGAAGAAAACGTTTTGACGCGTATTAGGGAGACTTGTAAAACCGATGTGTTGTGATTTAGCTCGTTTCGGTCTAAAACAGCTTGTTTCGTTGTATTAAGCACGAATACATGCTTTTCGCGCAGTTATAAGAGAAAAAGTTTTGACGCGTATCACGTGGATACTTGTAAAACCGATGTGTTCAGATTTAGCTCGTTTCTGTCTAACACAGCTTGTTTGGTTTTATTAAGCACGAATACATGCTTTTCGCGCATTTATAAGAGAAAAAGTTTTGACGCGTATCACGTGGATACTTGTAAAACCGATGTGTTCAGATATAGCTCGTTTTGGAATAAAACAGCTTGTTTCGTTGTTTTAAGCACGAATACATGCTTTTCGCGCAGGTATAGAAGAAAAAGTTTTGACGCGTATTAGAGGGACACTTGTAAAACCGATGTGTTCAGATTTAGCTCATCTCGGTCTAAAACAGCTTGTTTCGTTGTTTTAAGCACGAATACATGCTTTTCGCGCAGTTATAAGAGAAAAAGTTTTGACGCGTATCAGAGGAACACTTGTAAAACCGATGTGTTGTGATTTAGCTCGTTTCGGACTAAAACAGCTTGTTTCGTTGTTTTAAGCACGAATACATGCTTTTCGCGCAGTTATAAGAGAAAACGTTTAGACGCGTATCAGAGGAACACTTGTAAAAACCGATGTGTTGTGATTTAGCTCGTTTCGGACTAAAAAAGCTTGTTTAGTAGTATTAAGCACGAATACATGCTTTTCGCGCAGTTATAAGAGAAAAAGCTTTGACGAGTATCACGTGGATACTTGTAAAACCGATGTGTTCAGATATAGCTCGTTTCGGTCTAAAACAGCTTGTTTCGTTGTATTAAGCACGAATACATGCTTTTCGCGCAGTTATAAGAGAAAAAGTTTAGACGCCTATCAGAGGAACACTTGTAAAAACCGATGTGTTGTGATTTAGCTCGTTTCGGACTAAAAAAGCTTGTTTAGTTGTATTAAGCACGAATACATGCTTTTCGCGTAGTTATAAGAGAAAAAGTTTTGACTCGTAGCAGAGGAGAACTTGTAAAACCGATGTGTTGTGATTTAGCTCGTTTCGGTCTAAAACAGCTTGTTTCGTTGTATTAAGCACGAATACATGCTTTTCGCGCAGTTATAAGAGAAAAAGTTTTGACGCGTATCAGAGGAGAACTTGTAAAACCGATGTGTTGTGATTTAGCTCCTTTCGGTCTAAAACAGCTTGTTTCGTTGTATTAAGCACGAATACATGCTTTTCGCGCATTTATAAGAGAAAACGTTTTGACGCGTATCACATGGATACTTGTAAAACCGATGTGTTCAGATATAGCTCGTTTCGGTCTAAAACAGCTTGTTTCGTTGTATTAAGCACGAATACATGCTTTTCGCGTAGTTATAAGAGAAAAAGTTTTGACGCGTAGCAGAGGAGAACTTGTAAAACCGATGTGTTGTGATTTAGCTCCTTTCGGTCTAAAACAGCTTGTTTCGTTGTATTAAGCACGAATACATGCTTTTCGCGCAGTTATAAGAGAAAAGGTTTTGACGCGTATCAGAGGAGAACTTGTAAAACCGATGTGTTCAGATTTAGCTCGTTTCGGTCTAAAACAGCTTGTTTCGTTCTATTAAGCACGAATACAAGCTTTTCGCGCAGTTATAAGAGAAAAAGTTTTGACGCGTATCAGAGGAAAACATGTAAAACCGATGTGTTGTGATTTACCTCGTTTCGGTCTTAAACAACTTGTTTCATTGGATTAAGCACGAATACACGCTTTCGCGCAGTTATAAGAGAAAAAGTTTTGACGCGTATCACGTGGATACTTGTAAAACCGATGTGTTGTGATTTAGCTCGTTTCGGTCTAAAACCGCTTGTTTCGATGTTTTAAGCACGAATACATGCTTTTCGCGCAGTTATAGAAGAAAACGTTTTGACGCGTATTAGGGAGACTTCTAAAACCGATGTGTTGTGATTTAGCTCGTTTCGGTCTAAAACAGCTTGTTTCGTTGTATTAAGCACGAATACATGCTTTTCGCGCAGTTATAAGAGAAAAAGTTTTGACGCGTATCACGTGGATACTTGTAAAACCGATGTGTTCAGATTTAGCTCGTTTCTGTCTAACACAGCTTGTTTCGTTGTATTAAGCACGAATACATGCTTTTCGCGCATTTATAAGAGAAAAAGTTTTGACGCGTATCACGTGGATACTTGTAAAACCGATGTGTTCAGATATAGCTCGTTTTGGTATAAAACAGCTTGTTTCGTTTTTTTAAGCACGAATACATGCTTTTCGCGCAGTTATAGAAGAAAAAGTTTTGACGCGTATTAGAGGGACACTTGTAAAACCGATGTGTTCAGATTTAGCTCATCTCGGTCTAAAACAGCTTGTTTCGTTGTTTTAAGCTCGAATACAAGCTTTTCGCGCAGTTATAAGAGAAAAAGTTTTGACGCGTATCAGAGGAACACTTGTAAAACCGATGTGTTGTGATTTAGCTCGTTTTGGACTAAAACAGCTTGTTTCGTTGTTTTAAGCACGAATACATGCTTTTCGCGCAGTTATAAGAGAAAAAGCTTTGACGAGTATCACGTGGATACTTGTAAAACCGATGTGTTCAGATATAGCTCGTTTCGGTCGAACACAGCTTTTTCATTGTATTATGCACAAATACATGCTTTTCGCGCATTTATAAGAGAAAACGTTTTGACGCGTATCACGTGGATACTTGTAAAACCGATGTGTTCAGATATAGCTCGTTTCGGTCTAAAACAGCTTGTTTCGTTGTATTAAGCACGAATACATGCTTTTCGCGTAGTTATAAGAGAAAAAGTTTTGACGCGTAGCAGAGGAGAACTTGTAAAACCGATGTGTTGTGATTTAGCTCGTTTCGGTCTAAAACAGCTTGTTGCGTTGTATTAAGCACGAATACATGCTTTTCGCGCATTTATAAGAGAAAAAGTTTTGACGCGTATCACGTGGATACTTGTAAAACCGATGTGTTCAGATATAGCTCGTTTTGGTATAAAACAGCTTGTTTCGTTGTTTTAAGCACGAATACATGCTTTTCGCGCAGTTATAGAAGAAAAAGTTTTGACGCGTATTAGAGGGACACTTGTAAAACCGATGTGTTCAGATTTAGCTCATCTCGGTCTAAAACAGCTTGTTTCGTTGTTTTAAGCACGAATACAAGCTTTTCGCGCAGTTATAAGAGAAAAAGTTTTGACGCGTATCAGAGGAACACTTGTAAAACCGATGTGTTGTGATTTAACTCGTTTCGGACTAAAACAGCTTGTTTCGTTGTTTTAAGCACGAATACATGCTTTTAGCGCAGTTATAAGAGAAAAAGTTTAGACGCGTATCAGAGGAACACTTGTAAAAATCGATGTAATGTGATTTAGCTCGTTTCGGACTAAAAAAGCTTGTTCAGTTGTATTAAGCACGAATACATGCTTTTCGCGCAGTTATAAGAGAAAAAGCTTTGACGAGTATCACGTGGATACTTGTAAAACCGATGTGTTCAGATATAGCTCGTTTCGGTCTAACACAGCTTGTTTCGTTGTATTATGCACGAATACATGCTTTTCGCGCATTTATAAGAGAAAACGTTTTGACGCGTATCACGTGGATACTTGTAAAACCGATGTGTTCAGATATAGCTCGTTTCGGTCTAAAACAGCTTGTTTCGTTGTATTAAGCACGAATACATGCTTTTCGCGTAGTTATAAGAGAAAAAGTTTTGACGCGTAGCAGAGGAGAACTTGTAAAACCGATGTGTTGTGATTTAGCTCGTTTCGGTCTAAAACAGCTTGTTTCGTTGTATTAAGCACGAATACATGCTTTTCGCGCAGTTATAAGAGAAAAAGTTTTGACGCGTATCAGAGGAGAACTTGTAAAACCGATGTGTTCAGATTTAGCTCGTTTCGGTCTAAAACAGCTTGTTTCGTTCTATTAAGCACGAATACATGCTTTCCGCGCAGTTATAAGAGAAAAAGTTTTGACGCGCATCAGAGGAAAACTTGTAAAATCGATGTGTTGTGATTTACCTCGCTTCGGTCTAAAACAACTTGTTTCATTGGATTAGGCACGAATACACGCTTTCGCGCAGTTATAAGAGAAAAAGTTTTGACGCGTATCACGTGGATACTTGTAAAACCGATGTGTTGTGATTTAGCTCGTTTCGGTCTAAAACCGCTTGTTTCGATGTTTTAAGCACGAATACATGCTTTTCGCGCAGTTATAGAAGAAAACGTTTTGACGCGTATTAGGGAGACTTGTAAAACCGATGTGTTGTGATTTAGCTCGTTTCGGTCTAAAACAGCTTGTTTCGTTGTATTAAGCACGAATACATGCTTTTCGCGCAGTTATAAGAGAAAAAGTTTTGACGCGTATCACGTGGATACTTGTAAAACCGATGTGTTCAGATTTAGCTCGTTTCTGTCTAACACAGCTTGTTTGGTTTTATTAGGCACGAATACATGCTTTTCGCGCAGGTATAGAAGAAAAAGTTTTGACGCGTATTAGAGGGACACTTGTAAAACCGATGTGTTCAGATTTAGCTCATCTCGGTCTAAAACAGCTTGTTTCGTTGTTTTAAGCACGAATACAAGCTTTTCGCGCAGTTATAAGAGAAAAAGTTTTGACGCGTATCAGAGGAACACTTGTAAAACCGATGTGTTGTGATTTAGCTCGTTTTGGACTAAAACAGCTTGTTTCGTTGTTTTAAGCACGAATACATGCTTTTCGCGCAGTTATAAGAGAAAAAGCTTTGACGAGTATCACGTGGATACTTGTAAAACCGATGTGTTCAGATATAGCTCGTTTCGGTCGAACACAGCTTTTTCATTGTATTATGCACAAATACATGCTTTTCGCGCATTTATAAGAGAAAACGTTTTGACGCGTATCACGTGGATACTTGTAAAACCGATGTGTTCAGATATAGCTCGTTTCGGTCTAAAACAGCTTGTTTCGTTGTATTAAGCACGAATACATGCTTTTCGCGTAGTTATAAGAGAAAAAGTTTTGACGCGTAGCAGAGGAGAACTTGTAAAACCGATGTGTTGTGATTTAGCTCGTTTCGGTCTAAAACAGCTTGTTGCGTTGTATTAAGCACGAATACATGCTTTTCGCGCATTTATAAGAGAAAAAGTTTTGACGCGTATCACGTGGATACTTGTAAAACCGATGTGTTCAGATATAGCTCGTTTTGGTATAAAACAGCTTGTTTCGTTGTTTTAAGCACGAATACATGCTTTTCGCGCAGTTATAGAAGAAAAAGTTTTGACGCGTATTAGAGGGACACTTGTAAAACCGATGTGTTCAGATTTAGCTCATCTCGGTCTAAAACAGCTTGTTTCGTTGTTTTAAGCACGAATACAAGCTTTTCGCGCAGTTATAAGAGAAAAAGTTTTGACGCGTATCAGAGGAACACTTGTAAAACCGATGTGTTGTGATTTAACTCGTTTCGGACTAAAACAGCTTGTTTCGTTGTTTTAAGCACGAATACATGCTTTTAGCGCAGTTATAAGAGAAAAAGTTTAGACGCGTATCAGAGGAACACTTGTAAAAATCGATGTAATGTGATTTAGCTCGTTTCGGACTAAAAAAGCTTGTTCAGTTGTATTAAGCACGAATACATGCTTTTCGCGCAGTTATAAGAGAAAAAGCTTTGACGAGTATCACGTGGATACTTGTAAAACCGATGTGTTCAGATATAGCTCGTTTCGGTCTAACACAGCTTGTTTCGTTGTATTATGCACGAATACATGCTTTTCGCGCATTTATAAGAGAAAACGTTTTGACGCGTATCACGTGGATACTTGTAAAACCGATGTGTTCAGATATAGCTCGTTTCGGTCTAAAACAGCTTGTCTCGTTGTATTAAGCACGAATACATGCTTTTCGCGTAGTTATAAGAGAAAAAGTTTTGACGCGTAGCAGAGGAGAACTTGTAAAACCGATGTGTTGTGATTTAGCTCGTTTCGGTCTAAAACAGCTTGTTTCGTTGTATTAAGCACGAATACATGCTTTTCGCGCAGTTATAAGAGAAAAAGTTTTGACGCGTATCAGAGGAGAACTTGTAAAACCGATGTGTTCAGATTTAGCTCGTTTCGGTCTAAAACAGCTTGTTTCGTTCTATTAAGCACGAATACATGCTTTCCGCGCAGTTATAAGAGAAAAAGTTTTGACGCGCATCAGAGGAAAACTTGTAAAATCGATGTGTTGTGATTTACCTCGTTTCGGTCTAAAACAACTTGTTTCATTGGATTAAGCACGAATACACGCTTTCGCGCAGTTATAAGAGAAAAAGTTTTGACGCGTATCACGTGGATACTTGTAAAACCGATGTGTTGTGATTTAGCTCGTTTCGGTCTAAAACCGCTTGCTTCGATGTTTTAAGCACGAATACATGCTTTTCGCGCAGTTATAGAAGAAAACGTTTTGACGCGTATTAGGGAGACTTGTAAAACCGATGTGTTGTGATTTAGCTCGTTTCGGTCTAAAACAGCTTGTTTCGTTGTATTAAGCACGAATACATGCTTTTCGCGCAGTTATAAGAGAAAAAGTTTTGACGCGTATCACGTGGATACTTGTAAAACCGATGTGTTCAGATTTAGCTCGTTTCTGTCTAACACAGCTTGTTTGGTTTTATTAAGCACGAATACATGCTTTTCGCGCATTTATAAGAGAAAAAGTTTTGACGCGTATCACGTGGATACTTGTAAAACCGATGTGTTCAGATATAGCTCGTTTTGGAATAAAACAGCTTGTTTCGTTGTTTTAAGCACGAATACATGCTTTTCGCGCAGGTATAGAAGAAAAAGTTTTGACGCGTATTACAGGGACACTTGTAAAACCGATGTGTTCAGATTTAGCTCATCTCGGTCTAAAACAGCTTGTTTCGTTGTTTTAAGCACGAATACATGCTTTTCGCGCAGTTATAAGAGAAAAAGTTTTGACGCGTATCAGAGGAACACTTGTAAAACCGATGTGTTGTGATTTAGCTCGTTTCGGACTAAACAGGTTGTTTCGTTGTTTTAAGCACGAATACATGCTTTTCGCGCAGTTATAAGAGAAAACGTTTAGACGCGTATCAGAGGAACACTTGTAAAAACCGATGTGTTGTGATTTAGCTCGTTTCGGACTAAAAAAGCTTGTTTAGTTGTATTAAGCACGAATACATGCTTTTCGCGCAATTAAAAGAGAAAAAGCTTTGACGAGTATCACGTGGATACTTGTAAAACCGATGTGTTCAGATATAGCTCGTTTCGGTCTAAAACAGCTTGTTTCGTTGTATTAAGCACGAATACATGCTTTTCGCGTAGTTATAAGAGAAAAAGTTTTGACTCGTAGCAGAGGAGAACTTGTAAAACCGATGTGTTGTGATTTAGCTCGTTTCGGTCTAAAACAGCTTGTTTCGTTGTATTAAGCACGAATACATGCTTTTCGCGCAGTTATAAGAGAAAAAGTTTTGACGCGTATCAGAGGAGAACTTGTAAAACCGATGTGTTCAGATTTAGCTCGTTTCGGTCTAAAACAGCTTGTTTCGTTCTATTAAGCACGAATACATGCTTTTCGCGCAGTTATAAGAGAAAAAGTTTTGACGCGTATGAGAGGAAAACTTGTAAAACCGATGTGTTGTGATTTACCTCGTTTCTGTCTAAAACAACTTGTTTCGTTCGATTAAGCACGAATACATGCTTTTCGCGCAGTTATAAGTGAAAAAGTTTTGACGCGTATCACGTGGATACTTGTAAAACCGATGTGTTGTGATTTAGCTCGTTTCGGTCTAAAACTGCTTGTTTCGATGTTTTAAGAACGAATACATGCTTTTCGCGCAGTTATAAGAGAAAAAGTTTTGACGCGTATCAGATTAACACTTGTAAAACCGATGTGTTGTGATTTAGCTCGTTTCGGTCTAAAACAGCTTGTTTCGTTGTATTAAGCAGGAATACATGCTTTTCGCGCAGTTATAAGAGAAAAAGTTTTGACGCGTATCAGAGGAACACTTGTAAAACCGATGTGTTGTGATTTAGCTCGTTTCGGACTAAAACAGCTTGTTTCGTTGTTTTAAGCACGAATACATGCTTTTCGCG
Source organism: Amblyomma americanum (assembly GCF_052857255.1). Taxonomy (NCBI): domain Eukaryota; kingdom Metazoa; phylum Arthropoda; class Arachnida; order Ixodida; family Ixodidae; genus Amblyomma; species Amblyomma americanum. The sequence continues at coordinate 20,844 of NW_027526605.1, forward strand.
CAGTTATAAGAGAAAAAGTTTAGACGCGTATCAGAGGAACACCTGTAAAAACCGATGTGTTGTGATTTAGCTCGTTTCGGACTAAAAAAGCTTGTTTAGTTGTATTAAGCACGAATACATGCTTTTCGCGCAGTTATAAGAGAAAAAGCTTTGACGAGTATCACGTGGATACTTGTAAAACCGATGTGTTCAGATATAGCTCGTTTCGGTCGAACACAGCTTGTTTCATTGTATTATGCACAAATACATGCTTTTCGCGCATTTATAAGAGAAAACGTTTTGACGCGTATCACGTGGATACTTGTAAAACCGATGTGTTCAGATATAGCTCGTTTCGGTCTAAAACAACTTGTTTCGTTGTATTAAGCACGAATACATGCTTTTCGCGTAGTTATAAGAGAAAAAGCTTTGACGCGTAGCAGAGGAGAACTTGTAAAACCGATGTGTTGTGATTTAGCTCGTTTCGGTCTAAAACAGCTTGTTTCGTTGTATTAAGCACGAATACATGCTTTTCGCGCAGTTATAAGAGAAAAAGTTTTGACGCGTATCAGAGGAGAACTTGTAAAACCGATGTGTTCAGATTTAGCTCGTTTCGGTCTAAAACAGCTTGTGTCGTTCTATTAAGCACGAATACATGCTTTTCGCGCAGTTATAAGAGAAAAAGTTTTGACGCGTATGAGAGGAAAACTTGTAAAACCGATGTGTTGTGATTTACCTCGTTTCGGTCTAAAACAACTTGTTTCGTTCGATTAAGCACGAATACATGCTTTTCGCGCAGTTATAAGTGAAAAAGTTTTGACGCGTATCACGTGGATACTTGTAAAACCGATGTGTTGTGATTTAGCTCGTTTCGGTCTAAAACCGCTTGTTTCGATGTTTTAAGCACGAATACATGCTTTTCGCGCAGTTATAAGAGAAAAAGTTTTGACGCGTATTAGATTAACACTTGTAAAACCGATGTGTTGTGATTTAGCTCGTTTCGGTCTAAAACAGCTTGTTTCGTTGTATTAAGCGGGAATACAAGCTTTTCGCACAGTTATAAGAGAAAAAGTTTTGACGTGTATCAGAGGAACACTTGTAAAACCGATGTGCTCAGATTTACCTCTTTTCGGTCTAAAACAGCTTGTTTCGTTGTTTAAGCAGGAATACATGCTTTTCGCGCAGTTATAAGAGAAAAAGTTTTGACGCGTATCTGAGGAAAACTTGTAAAACCGATGTGTTGTGATTTAGCTCGTTTCGGTCTAAAACAGCTTGTTTCGTTGGATTAAGCACGAATACATGCTTTTCGCGCAGTTATGAGAAAAAGTTTTGACGCGTATCACGTGGATACTTGTAAAACCGATGTGTTCAGATATAGCTCGTTTTGGTGTAAAACAGCTTGTTTCGTTGTTTTAAGCACGAATACATGCTTTTCGCGCAGTTATAGAAGAAAAAGTTTTGAGGCGTATTAGAGGGACACTTGTAAAACCGATGTGTTCAGATTTAGCTCATCTCGGTCTAAAACAGCTTGTTTCGTTGTTTTAAGCACGAATACATGCTTTTCGCGCAGTTATAAGAGAAAAAGTTTTGACGCGTATCAGAGGAACACTTGTAAAACCGATGTGTTGTGATTTAGCTCGTTTCGGACTAAAACAGCTTGTTTCGTTGTTTTGAGCACAAATACATGCTTTTCGCGCAGTTATAAGAGAAAAAGTATAGACGCGTATCAGAGGAACACTTGTAAAAACCGATGTGTTGTGATTTAGCTCGTTTCGGACTAAAAAAGCTTGTTTAGTTGTATTAAGCACGAATACATGCTTTTCGCGCAGTTATAAGAGAAAAAGCTTTGACGAGTATCACGTGGATACTTGTAAAACCGATGTGTTCAGATATAGCTCGTTTCGGTCTAACACTGCTTGTTTCGTTGTATTTTTCACGAATACATGCTTTTCGCGCATTTATAAGAGAAAACGTTTTGACGCGTATCACGTGGATACTTGTAAAACCGATGTGTTCAGATATAGCTCGTTTCGGTCTAAAACAGCTTGTTTCGTTGTATTAAGCACGAATACATGCTTTTCGCGTAGTTATAAGAGAAAAAGCTTTGACGCGTAGCAGAGGAGAACTTGTAAAACCGATGTGTTGTGATTTAGCTCGTTTCGGTCTAAAACAGCTTGTTTCGTTGTATTAAGCACGAATACATGCTTTTCGCGCAGTTATAAGAGAAAAAGTTTTGACGCGTATCAGAGGAGAACTTGTAAAACCGATGTTTTCAGATTTAGCTCGTTTCGGTCTAAAACAGCTTGTTTCGTTCTATTAAGCACGAATACATGCTTTTCGCGCAGTTATAAGAGAAAAAGTTTTGACGCGTATGAGAGGAAAACTTGTAAAATCGATGTGTTGTGATTTACCTCGTTTCGGTCTAAAACAACTTGTTTCGTTCGATTAAGCACGAATACATGCTTTTCGCGCAGTTATAAGTGAAAAAGTTTTGACGCGTATCACGTGGATACTTGTAAAACCGATGTGTTGTGATTTAGCTCGTTTCGGTCTAAAACCGCTTGTTTCGATGTTTTAAGCACGAATACATGCTTTTCGCGCAGTTATAAGAGAAAAAGTTTTGACGCGTATTAGATTAACACTTGTAAAACCGATGTGTTGTGATTTAGCTCGTTTCGGTCTAAAACAGCTTGTTTCGTTGTATTAAGCAGGAATACAAGCTTTTCGCACAGTTATAAGAGAAAAAGTTTTGACGTGTATCAGAGGAACACTTGTAAAACCGATGTGCTCAGATTTACCTCTTTTCGGTCTAAAACAGCTTGTTTCGTTGTTTAGGCAGGAATACATGCTTTTCGCGCAGTTATAAGAGAAAAAGTTTTGACGCGTATCTGAGGAAAACTTGTAAAACCGATGTGTTGTGATTTAGCTCGTTTCGGTCTAAAACAGCTTGTTTCGTTGGATTAAGCACGAATACATGCTTTTCGCGCAGTTATAAGAGAAAAAGTTTTGACGCGTATCACGTGGTTACTTGTAAAACCGATGTGTTGTGATTTAGCTCGTTTCGGTCTAAAACCGCTTGTTTCGATGTTTTAAGCACGAATACATGCTTTTCGCGCAGTTATAAGAGAAAAAGTTTTGACGCGTATCAGATTAACACTTGTAAAACCGATGTGTTGTGATTTAGCTCGTTTCGGTCTAAAACAGCTTGTTTCGTTGTATTAAGCAGGAATACATGCTTTTCGCGCAGTTATAAGAGAAAAAGTTTTGACGCGTATCAGAGGAACACTTGTAAAACCGATGTGTTGTGATTTAGCTCGTTTCGGACTAAAACAGCTTGTTTCGTTGTTTTAAGCACGAATACATGCTTTTCGCGCAGTTATAAGAGAAAAAGTTTAGACGCGTATCAGAGGAACACTTGTAAAAACCGATGTGTTGTGATTTAGCTCGTTTCGGACTAAAAAAGCTTGTTTAGTTGTATTAAGCACGAATACATGCTTTTCGCCCAGTTATAAGAGAAAAAGCTTTGACGAGTATCACGTGGATACTTGTAAAACCGATGTGTTCAGATATAGCTCGTTTCGGTCGAACACAGCTTGTTTCATTGTATTATGCACAAATACATGCTTTTCGCGCATTTATAAGAGAAAACGTTTTGACGCGTATCACGTGGATACTTGTAAAACCGATGTGTTCAGATATAGCTCGTTTCGGTCTAAAACAGCTTGTTTCGTTGTATTAAGCACGAATACATGCTTTACGCGTAGTTATAAGAGAAAAAGTTTTGACGCGTAGCAGAGGAGAACTTGTAAAACCGATGTGTTGTGATTTAGCTCGTTTCGGTCTAAAACAGCTTGTTTCGTTGTATTAAGCAGGAATACATGCTTTTCGCGCCGTTATAAGAGAAAAAGTTTTGACGCGTATCAGAGGAGAACTTGTAAAACCGATGTGTTCAGATTTAGCTCGTTTCGGTCTAAAACAGCTTGTTTCGTTCTATTAAGCACGAATACATGCTTTTCGCGCAGTTATAAGAGAAAAAGTTTTGACGCGTATGAGAGGAAAACTTGTAAAACCGATGTGTTGTGATTTACCTCGTTTCGGTCTAAAACAACTTGTTTCGTTCGATTAAGCACGAATACATGCTTTTCGCGCAGTTATAAGTGAAAACGTTTTGACGCGTATCACGTGGATACTTGTAAAACCGATGTGTTGTGATTTAGCTCGTTTCGGTCTAAAACCGCTTGTTTCGATGTTTTAAGCACGAATACATGCTTTTCGCGCAGTTATAAGAGAAAAAGTTTTGACGCGTATTAGATTAACACTTGTAAAACCGATGTGTTGTGATTTCGCTCGTTTCGGTCTAAAACAGCTTGTTTCGTTGTATTAAGCAGGAATACAAGCTTTTCGCACAGTTATAAGAGAAAAAGTTTTGACGTGTATCAGAGGAACACTTGTAAAACCGATGTGCTCAGATTTACCTCTTTTCGGTCTAAAACAGCTTGTTTCGTTGTTTAAGCAGGAATACATGCTTTTCGCGCAGTTATAAGAGAAAAAGTTTTGACGCGTATCTGAGGAAAACTTGTAAAACCGATGTGTTGTGATTTAGCTCGTTTCGGTCTAAAACAGCTTGTTTCGTTGGATTAAGCACGAATACATGCTTTTCGCGCAGTTATAAGAGAAAAAGTTTTGACGCGTATCACGTGGATACTTGTAAAACCGATGTGTTGTGATTTAGCTCGTTTCGGTCTAAAACCGCTTGTTTCGATGTTTTAAGCACGAATACATGCTTTTCGCGCAGTTATAAGAGAAAAAGTTTTGACGCGTATCAGATTAACACTTGTAAAACCGATGTGTTGTGATTTAGCTCGTTTCGGTCTAAAACAGCTTGTTTCGTTGTATTAAGCAGGAATACATGCTTTTCGCGCAGTTATAAGAGAAAAAGTTTTGACGCGTATCAGAGGAACACTTGTAAAACCGATGTGTTGTGATTTAGCTCGTTTCGGACTAAAACAGCTTGTTTCGTTGTTTTAAGCACGAATACATGCTTTTCGCGCAGTTATAAGAGAAAAAGTTTAGACGCGTATCAGAGGAACACTTGTAAAAACCGATGTTTTGTGATTTAGCTCGTTTCGGACTAAAAAAGCTTGTTTAGTTGTATTAAGCACGAATACATGCTTTTCGCCCAGTTATAAGAGAAAAAGCTTTGACGAGTATCACGTGGATACTTGTAAAACCGATGTGTTCAGATATAGCTCGTTTCGGTCGAACACAGCTTGTTTCATTGTATTATGCACAAATACATGCTTTTCGCGCATTTATAAGAGAAAACGTTTTGACGCGTATCACGTGGATACTTGTAAAACCGATGTGTTCAGATATAGCTCGTTTCGGTCTAAAACAGCTTGTTTCGTTGTATTAAGCACGAATACATGCTTTACGCGTAGTTATAAGAGAAAAAGTTTTGACGCGTAGCAGAGGAGAACTTGTAAAACCGATGTGTTGTGATTTAGCTCGTTTCGGTCTAAAACAGCTTGTTTCGTTGTATTAAGCAGGAATACATGCTTTTCGCGCCGTTATAAGAGAAAAAGTTTTGACGCGTATCAGAGGAGAACTTGTAAAACCGATGTGTTCAGATTTAGCTCGTTTCGGTCTAAAACAGCTTGTTTCGTTCTATTAAGCACGAATACATGCTTTTCGCGCAGTTATAAGAGAAAAAGTTTTGACGCGTATGAGAGGAAAACTTGTAAAACCGATGTGTTGTGATTTACCTCGTTTCGGTCTAAAACAACTTGTTTCGTTCGATTAAGCACGAATACATGCTTTTCGCGCAGTTATAAGTGAAAAAGTTTTCACGCGTATCACGTGGATACTTGTAAAACCGATGTGTTGTGATTTAGCTCGTTTCGGTCTAAAACCGCTTGTTTCGATGTCTTAAGCACGAATACATGCTTTTCGCACAGTTATAAGAGAAAAAGTTTTGACGTGTATCAGAGGAAAACTTGTAAAACCGATGTGTTGTGATTTAGCTCGTTTCGGTCTAAAACAGCTTGTTTCGTTGTATTAAGCACGAATACATGCTTTTCGCGCAGTTATGAGAAAAAGTTTTGACGCGTATCAGAGGAACACTTGTAAAACCGATGTGCTCAGATTTACCTCTTTTCGGTCTAAAACAGCTTGTTTCGTTGTTTAAGCAGGAATACATGCTTTTCGCGCAGTTATAAGAGAAAAAGTTTTGACGCGTATCTGAGGAAAACTTGTAAAACCGATGTGTTGTGATTTAGCTCGTTTCGGTCTAAAACAGCTTGTTTCGTTGGATTAAGCACGAATACATGCTTTTCGCGCAGTTATAAGAGAAAAAGTTTTGACGCCTATCACGTGGATACTTGTAAAACCGATGTGTTCAGATATAGCTCGTTTTGGTATAAAACAGCTTGTTTCGTTGTTTTAAGCACGAATACATGCTTTTCGCGCAGTTATAGAAGAAAAAGTTTTGAGGCGTATTAGAGGGACACTTGTAAAACCGATGTGTTCAGATTTAGCTCATCTCGGTCTAAAACAGCTTGTTTCGTTGTTTTAAGCACGAATACATGCTTTTCGCGCAGTTATAAGAGAAAAAGTTTTGACGCGTATCAGAGGAACACTTGTAAAACCGATGTGTTGTGATTTAGCTCGTTTCGGACTAAAACAGCTTGTTTCGTTGTTTTGAGCACAAATACATGCTTTTCGCGCAGTTATAAGAGAAAAAGTATAGACGCGTATCAGAGGAACACTTGTAAAAACCGATGTGTTGTGATTTAGCTCCTTTCGGACTAAAAAAGCTTGTTTAGTTGTATTAAGCACGAATACATGCTTTTCGCGCAGTTATAAGAGAAAAAGCTTTGACGAGTATCACGTGGATACTTGTAAAACCGATGTGTTCAGATATACCTCGTTTCGGTCTAACACTGCTTGTTTCGTTGTATTATACACGAATACATGCTTTTCGCGCATTTATAAGAGAAAACGTTTTGACGTATCACCTGGATACTTGTAAAACCGATGTGTTGTGATTTAGCTCGTTTCGGTCTAAAACCGCTTGTTTCGATGTTTTAAGCACGAATACATGCTTTTCGCGCAGTTATAAGAGAAAAAGTTTTGACGCGTATTAGATTAACACTTGTAAAACCGATGTGTTGTGATTTAGCTCGTTTCGGTCTAAAACAGCTTGTTTCGTTGTATTAAGCAGGAATACAAGCTTTTCGCACAGTTATAAGAGAAAAAGTTTTGACGTGTATCAGAGGAACACTTGTAAAACCGATGTGCTCAGATTTACCTCTTTTCGGTCTAAAACAACTTGTTTCGTTGTTTAAGCAGGAATACATGCTTTTCGCGCAGTTATAAGAGAAAAAGTTTTGACGCGTATCTGAGGAAAACTTGTAAAACCGATGTGTTGTGATTTAGCTCGTTTCGGTCTAAAACAGCTTGTTTCGTTGGATTAAGCACGAATACATGCTTTTCGCGCAGTTATAAGAGAAAAAGTTTTGACGCGTATCACGTGGATACTTGTAAAACCGATGTGTTGTGATTTAGCTCGTTTCGGTCTAAAACCGCTTGTTTCGATGTTTTAAGCACGAATACATGCTTTTCGCGCAGTTATAAGAGAAAAAGTTTTGACGCGTATCAGATTAACACTTGTAAAACCGATGTGTTGTGATTTAGCTCGTTTCGGTCTAAAACAGCTTGTTTCGTTGTATTAAGCAGGAATACATGCTTTTCGCGCAGTTATAAGAGAAAAAGTTTTGACGCGTATCAGAGGAACACTTGTAAAAACCGATGTGTTGTGATTTAGCTCGTTTCGAACTAAAAAAGCTTGTTTAGTTGTATTAAGCACGAATACATGCTTTTCGCCCAGTTATAAGAGAAAAAGCTTTGACGAGTATCACGTGGATACTTGTAAAACCGATGTGTTCAGATATAGCTCGTTTCGGTCGAACACAGCTTGTTTCATTGTATTATGCACAAATACATGCTTTTCGCGCATTTATAAGAGAAAACGTTTTGACGCGTATCACGTGGATACTTGTAAAACCGATGTGTTCAGATATAGCTCGTTTCGGTCTAAAACAGCTTGTTTCGTTGTATTAAGCACGAATACATGCTTTACGCGTAGTTATAAGAGAAAAAGTTTTGACGCGTAGCAGAGGAGAACTTGTAAAACCGATGTGTTGTGATTTAGCTCGTTTCGGTCTAAAACAGCTTGTTTCGTTGTATTAAGCAGGAATACATGCTTTTCGCGCCGTTATAAGAGAAAAAGTTTTGACGCGTATCAGAGGAGAACTTGTAAAACCGATGTGTTCAGATTTAGCTCGTTTCGGTCTAAAACAGCTTGTTTCGTTCTATTAAGCACGAATACATGCTTTTCGCGCAGTTATAAGAGAAAAAGTTTTGACGCGTATGAGAGGAAAACTTGTAAAACCGATGTGTTGTGATTTACCTCGTTTCGGTCTAAAACAACTTGTTTCGTTCGATTAAGCACGAATACATGCTTTTCGCACAGTTATAAGAGAAAAAGTTTTGACGTGTATCAGAGGAAAACTTGTAAAACCGATGTGTTGTGATTTAGCTCGTTTCGGTCTAAAACAGCTTGTTTTGTTGTATTAAGCACGAATACATGCTTTTCGCGCAGTTATGAGAAAAAGTTTTGACGCGTATCAGAGGAACACTTGTAAAACTGATGTGCTCAGATTTACCTCTTTTCGGTCTAAAACAGCTTGTTTCGTTCTTTAAGCAGGAATACATGCTTTTCGCGCAGTTATAAGAGAAAAAGTTTTGACGCGTATCTGAGGAAAACTTGTAAAACCGATGTGTTGTGATTTAGCTCGTTTCGGTCTAAAACAGCTTGTTTCGTTGGATTAAGCACGAATACATGCTTTTCGCGCAGTTATAAGAGAAAAAGTTTTGACGCGTATCACGTGGATACTTGTAAAACCGATGTGTTCAGATATAGCTCGTTTTGGTATAAAACAGCTTGTTTCGTTGTTTTAAGCACGAATACATGCTTTTCGCGCAGTTATAGAAGAAAAAGTTTTGAGGCGTATTAGAGGGACACTTGTAAAACCGATGTGTTCAGATTTAGCTCATCTCGGTCTAAAACAGCTTGTTTCGTTGTTTTAAGCACGAATACATGCTTTTCGCGCAGTTATAAGAGAAAAAGTTTTGACGCGTATCAGAGGAACACTTGTAAAACCGATGTGTTGTGATTTAGCTCGTTTCGGACTAAAACAGCTTGTTTCGTTGTTTTGAGCACAAATACATGCTTTTCGCGCAGTTATAAGAGAAAAAGTATAGACGCGTATCAGAGGAACACTTGTAAAAACCGATGTGTTGTGATTTAGCTCGTTTCGGACTAAAAAAGCTTGTTTAGTTGTATTAAGCACGAATACATGCTTTTCGCGCAGTTATAAGAGAAAAAGCTTTGACGAGTATCACGTGGATACTTGTAAAACCGATGTGTTCAGATATAGCTCGTTTCGGTCTAACACTGCTTGTTTCGTTGTATTATACACGAATACATGCTTTTCGCGCATTTATAAGAGAAAACGTTTTGACGTATCACCTGGATACTTGTAAAACCGATGTGTTCAGATATAGCTCGTATCGGTCTAAAACAGCTTGTTTCGTTGTATTAAGCACGAATACATGCTTTTCGCGCAGTTTAAGAGAAAAAGTTTTGACGCGTATCAGAGGAGAACTTGTAAAACCGATGTGTTCAGATTTAGCTCGTTTCGGTCTAAAACAGCTTGTTTCGTTCTATTAAGCACGAATACATGCTTTTCGCGCAGTTATAAGTGAAAAAGTTTTGACGCGTATCACGTGGATACTTGTAAAACCGATGTGTTGTGATTTAGCTCGTTTCGGTCTAAAACCGCTTGTTTCGATGTTTTAAGCACGAATACATGCTTTTCGCGCAGTTATAAGAGAAAAAGTTTTGACGCGTATCAGATTAACACTTGTAAAACCGATGTGTTGTGATTTAGCTCGTTTCGGTCTAAAACAGCTTGTTTCGTTGTATTAAGCAGGAATACAAGCTTTTCGCACAGTTATAAGAGAAAAAGTTTTGACGTGTATCAGAGGAAAACTTGTAAAACCGATGTGTTGTGATTTAGCTCGTTTCGGTCTAAAACAGCTTGTTTCGTTGTATTAAGCACGAATACATGCTTTTCGCGCAGTTATGTGAAAAAGTTTTGACGCGTATCAGAGGAACACTTGTAAAACCGATGTGCTCAGATTTACCTCTTTTCGGTCTAAAACAGCTTGTTTCGTTGTTTAAGCAGGAATACATGCTTTTCGCGCAGTTATAAGAGAAAAAGTTTTGACGCGTATCTGAGGAAAACTTGTAAAACCGATGTGTTGTGATTTGGCTCGTTTCGGTCTAAAACAGCTTGTTTCGTTGGATTAAGCACGAATACATGCTTTTCGCGCAGTTATAAGAGAAAAAGTTTTGACGCGTATCACGTGGATACTTGTAAAACCGATGTGTTGTGATTTAGCTCGTTTCGGTCTAAAACCGCTTGTTTCGATGTTTTAAGCACGAATACATGCTTTTCGCGCAGTTATAAGAGAAAAAGTTTTGACGCGTATCTGAGGAAAACTTGTAAAACCGATGTGTTGTGATTTAGCTCGTTTCGGTCTAAAACAGCTTGTTTCGTTGGATTAAGCACGAATACATGCTTTTCGCGCAGTTATAAGAGAAAAAGTTTTGACGCGTATCACGTGGATACTTGTAAAACCGATGTGTTCAGATATAGCTCGTTTTGGTATAAAACAGCTTGTTTCGTTGTTTTAAGCACGAATACATGCTTTTCGCGCAGTTATAGAAGAAAAAGTTTTGAGGCGTATTAGAGGGACACTTGTAAAACCGATGTGTTCAGATTTAGCTCATCTCGGTCTAAAACAGCTTGTTTCGTTGTTTTAAGCACGAATACATGCTTTTCGCGCAGTTATAAGAGAAAAAGTTTTGACGCGTATCAGAGGAACACTTGTAAAACCGATGTGTTGTGATTTAGCTCGTTTCGGACTAAAACAGCTTGTTTCGTTGTTTTGAGCACAAATACATGCTTTTCGCGCAGTTATAAGAGAAAAAGTATAGACGCGTATCAGAGGAACACTTGTAAAAACCGATGTGTTGTGATTTAGCTCGTTTCGGACTAAAAAAGCTTGTTTAGTTGTATTAAGCACGAATACATGCTTTTCGCGCAGTTATAAGAGAAAAAGCTTTGACGAGTATCACGTGGATACTTGTAAAACCGATGTGTTCAGATATAGCTCGTTTCGGTCTAACACTGCTTGTTTCGTTGTATTATACACGAATACATGCTTTTCGCGCATTTATAAGAGAAAACGTTTTGACGTATCACCTGGATACTTGTAAAACCGATGTGTTCAGATATAGCTCGTATCGGTCTAAAACAGCTTGTTTCGTTGTATTAAGCACGAATACATGCTTTTCGCGCAGTTTAAGAGAAAAAGTTTTGACGCGTATCAGAGGAGAACTTGTAAAACCGATGTGTTCAGATTTAGCTCGTTTCGGTCTAAAACAGCTTGTTTCGTTCTATTAAGCACGAATACATGCTTTTCGCGCAGTTATAAGTGAAAAAGTTTTGACGCGTATCACGTGGATACTTGTAAAACCGATGTGTTGTGATTTAGCTCGTATCGGTCTAAAACCGCTTGTTTCGATGTTTTAAGCACGAATACATGCTTTTCGCGCAGTTATAAGAGAAAAAGTTTTGACGCGTATCAGATTAACACTTGTAAAACCGATGTGTTGTGATTTAGCTCGTTTCGGTCTAAAACAGCTTGTTTCGTTGTATTAAGCAGGAATACAAGCTTTTCGCACAGTTATAAGAGAAAAAGTTTTGACGTGTATCAGAGGAAAACTTGTAAAACCGATGTGTTGTGATTTAGCTCGTTTCGGTCTAAAACAGCTTGTTTCGTTGTATTAAGCACGAATACATGCTTTTCGCGCAGTTATGTGAAAAAGTTTTGACGCGTATCAGAGGAACACTTGTAAAACCGATGTGCTCAGATTTACCTCTTTTCGGTCTAAAACAGCTTGTTTCGTTGTTTAAGCAGGAATACATGCTTTTCGCGCAGTTATAAGAGAAAAAGTTTTGACGCGTATCTGAGGAAAACTTGTAAAACCGATGTGTTGTGATTTAGCTCGTTTCGGTCTAAAACAGCTTGTTTCGTTGGATTAAGCACGAATACATGCTTTTCGCGCAATTATAAGAGAAAAAGTTTTGACGCGTATCACGTGGATACTTGTAAAACCGATGTGTTGTGATTTAGCTCGTTTCGGTCTAAAACAGCTTGTTTCGTTGTATTAAGCAGGAATACATGCTTTTCGCGCAGTTATAAGAGAAAGTTTTGACGCGTATCAGAGGAACACTTGTAAAACCGATGTGTTGTGATTTAGCTCGTTTCGGACTAAAACAGCTTGTTTCGTTGTTTTAAGCACGAATACATGCTTTTCGCGCAGTTATAAGAGAAAAAGTTTACACGCGTATCAGAGGAACACTTGTAAAAACCGATGTGTTGTGATTTAGCTCGTTTCGGACTAAAAAAGCTTGTTTAGTTGTATTAAGCACGAATACATGCTTTTCGCGCAGTTATAAGAGAAAAAGCTTTGACGAGTATCACGTGGATACTTGTAAAACCGATGTGTTCAGATATAGCTCGTTTCGGTCGAACACAGCTTGTTTCATTGTATTATGCACAAATACATGCTTTTCGCGCATTTATAAGAGAAAACGTTTTGACGCGTATCACGTGGATACTTGTAAAACCGATGTGTTCAGATATAGCTCTTTTCGGTCTAAAACAGCTTGTTTCGTTGTATTAAGCACGAATACATGCTTTTCGCGTAGTTATAAGAGAAAAAGTTTTGACGCGTAGCAGAGGAGAACTTGTAAAACCGATGTGTTGTGATTTAGCTCGTTTCGGTCTAAAACAGCTTGTTTCGTTGTATTAAGCACGAATACATGCTTTTCGCGCAGTTATAAGAGAAAAAGTTTTGACGCGTATCAGAGGAGAACTTGTAAAACCGATGTGTTCAGATTTAGCTCGTTTCGGTCTAAAACAGCTTGTTTCGTTCTATTAAGCACGAATACATGCTTTTCGCGCAGTTATAAGTGAAAAAGTTTTGACGCGTATCACGTGGATACTTGTAAAACCGATGTGTTGTGATTTAGCTCGTTTCGGTCTAAAACCGCTTGTTTCGATGTTTTAAGCACGAATGCATGCTTTTCGCGCAGTTATAAGAGAAAAAGTTTTGACGCGTATCAGATTAACACTTGTAAAACCGATGTGTTGTGATTTAGCTCGTTTCGATCTAAAACAGCTTGTTTCGTTGTATTAAGCAGGAATACAAGCTTTTCGCACAGTTATAAGAGAAAAAGTTTTGACGTGTATCAGAGGAAAACTTGTAAAACCGATGTGTTGTGATTTAGCTCGTTTCGGTCTAAAACAGCTTGTTTCGTTGTATTAAGCACGAATACATGCTTTTCGCGCAGTTATGAGAAAAAGTTTTGACGCGTATCAGAGGAACACTTGTAAAACCGATGTGCTCAGATTTACCTCTTTTCGGTCTAAAACAGCTTGTTTCGTTGTTTAAGCAGGAATACATGCTTTTCGCGCAGTTATAAGAGAAAAAGTTTTGACGCGTATCTGAGGAAAACTTGTAAAACCGATGTGTTGTGATTTAGCTCGTTTCGGTCTAAAACAGCTTGTTTCGTTGGATTAAGCACGAATACATGCTTTACGCGCAGTTATAAGAGAAAAAGTTTTGACGCGTATCACGTGGATACTTGTAAAACCGATGTGTTGTGATTTAGCTCGTTTCGGTCTAAAACCGCTTGTTTCGTTGTTTTAAGCACGAATACATGCTTTTCGCGCAGTTATAAGAGAAAAAGTTTTGACGCGTATCAGATTAACACTTGTAAAACCGATGTGTTGTGATTTAGCTCGTTTCGGTCTAAAACAGCTTGTTTCGTTGTATTAAGCAGGAATACATGCTTTTCGCGCAGTTATAAGAGAAAAAGTTTTGACGCGTATCAGAGGAACACTTGTAAAACCGATGTGTTGTGATTTAGCTCGTTTCGGACTAAAACAGCTTGTTTCGTTGTTTTAGGCACGAATACATGCTTTTCGCGCAGTTATAAGAGAAAAAGTTTAGACGCGTATCAGAGGAACACTTGTAAAAACCGATGTGTTGTGATTTAGCTCGTTTCGGACTAAAAAAGCTTGTTTAGTTGTATTAAGCACGAATACATGCTTTTCGCGCAGTTATGAGAGAAAAAGCTTTGACGAGTATCACGTGGATACTTGTAAAACCGATGTGTTCAGGTATAGCTCGTTTCGGTCGAACACAGCTTGTTTCATTGTATTATGCACAAATACATGCTTTTCGCGCATTTATAAGAGAAAACGTTTTGACGCGTATCACGTGGATACTTGTAAAACCGATGTGTTCAGATATAGCTCGTTTCGGTCTAAAACAGCTTGTTTCGTTGTATTAAGCACGAATACATGCTTTTCGCGTAGTTATAAGAGAAAAGTTTTCACGCGTAGCAGAGGAGAACTTGTAAAACCGATGTGTTGTGATTTAGCTCGTTTCGGTCTAAAACAGCTTGTTTCGTTGTATTAAGCACGAATACATGCTTTTCGCGCAGTTATAAGAGAAAAAGTTTTGACGCGTATCAGAGGACAACTTGTAAAACCGATGTGTTGTGATTTAGCTCGTTTCGGTCTAAAACAGCTTGTTTCGTTGGATTAAGCACGAATACATGCTTTTCGCGCAATTATAAGAGAAAAAGTTTTGACGCGTATCACGTGGATACTTGTAAAACCGATGTGTTGTGATTTAGCTCGTTTCGGTCTAAAACCGCTTGTTTCGATGTTTTAAGCACGAATACATGCTTTTCGCGCAGTTATAAGAGAAAAAGTTTTGACGCGTATCAGATTAACACTTGTAAAACCGATGTGTTGTGATTTAGCTCGTTTCGGTCTAAAACAGCTTGTTTCGTTGTATTAAGCAGGAATACATGCTTTTCGCGCAGTTATAAGAGAAAGTTTTGACGCGTATCAGAGGAACACTTGTAAAACCGATGTGTTGTGATTTAGCTCGTTTCGGACTAAAACAGCTTGTTTCGTTGTTTTAAGCACGAATACATGCTTTTCGCGCAGTTATAAGAGAAAAAGTTTACACGCGTATCAGAGGAACACTTGTAAAAACCGATGTGTTGTGATTTAGCTCGTTTCGGACTAAAAAAGCTTGTTTAGTTGTATTAAGCACGAATACATGCTTTTCGCGCAGTTATAAGAGAAAAAGCTTTGACGAGTATCACGTGGATACTTGTAAAACCGATGTGTTCAGATATAGCTCGTTTCGGTCGAACACAGCTTGTTTCATTGTATTATGCACAAATACATGCTTTTCGCGCATTTATAAGAGAAAACGTTTGACGCGTATCACGTGGATACTTGTAAAACCGATGTGTTCAGATATAGCTCGTTTCGGTCTAAAACAGCTTGTTTCGTTGTATTAAGCACGAATACATGCTTTTCGCGTAGTTATAAGAGAAAAAGTTTTGACGCGTAGCAGAGGAGAACTTGTAAAACCGATGTGTTGTGATTTAGCTCGTTTCGGTCTAAAACAGCTTGTTTCGTTGTATTAAGCACGAATACATGCTTTTCGCGCAGTTATAAGAGAAAAAGTTTTGACGCGTATCAGAGGAGAACTTGTAAAACCGATGTGTTCAGATTTAGCTCGTTTCGGTCTAAAACAGCTTGTTTCGTTCTATTAAGCACGAATACATGCTTTTCGCGCAGTTATAAGTGAAAAAGTTTTGACGCGTATCACGTGGATACTTGTAAAACCGATGTGTTGTGATTTAGCTCGTTTCGGTCTAAAACCGCTTGTTTCGATGTTTTAAGCACGAATGCATGCTTTTCGCGCAGTTATAAGAGAAAAAGTTTTGACGCGTATCAGATTAACACTTGTAAAACCGATGTGTTGTGATTTAGCTCGTTCGATCTAAAACAGCTTGTTTCGTTGTATTAAGCAGGAATACAAGCTTTTCGCCACAGTTATAAGAGAAAAAGTTTTGACGTGTATCAGAGGAAAACTTGTAAAACCGATGTGTTGTGATTTAGCTCGTTTCGGTCTAAAACAGCTTGTTTCGTTGTATTAAGCACGAATACATGCTTTTCGCGCAGTTATGAGAAAAAGTTTTGACGCGTATCAGAGGAACACTTGTAAAACCGATGTGCTCAGATTTACCTCTTTTCGGTCTAAAACAGCTTGTTTCGTTGTTTAAGCAGGAATACATGCTTTTCGCGCAGTTATAAGAGAAAAAGTTTTGACGCGTATCTGAGGAAAACTTGTAAAACCGATGTGTTGTGATTTAGCTCGTTTCGGTCTAAAACAGCTTGTTTCGTTGGATTAAGCACGAATACATGCTTTACGCGCAGTTATAAGAGAAAAAGTTTTGACGCGTATCACGTGGATACTTGTAAAACCGATGTGTTGTGATTTAGCTCGTTTCGGTCTAAAACCGCTTGTTTCGTTGTTTTAAGCACGAATACATGCTTTTCGCGCAGTTATAAGAGAAAAAGTTTTGACGCGTATCAGATTAACACTTGTAAAACCGATGTGTTGTGATTTAGCTCGTTTCGGTCTAAAACAGCTTGTTTCGTTGTATTAAGCAGGAATACATGCTTTTCGCGCAGTTATAAGAGAAAAAGTTTTGACGCGTATCAGAGGAACACTTGTAAAACCGATGTGTTGTGATTTAGCTCGTTTCGGACTAAAACAGCTTGTTTCGTTGTTTTAGGCACGAATACATGCTTTTCGCGCAGTTATAAGAGAAAAACTTGTAAAAACCGATGTGTTGTGATTTAGCTCGTTTCGGACTAAAAAAGCTTGTTTAGTTGTATTAAGCACGAATACATGCTTTTCGCGCAGTTATGAGAGAAAAAGCTTTGACGAGTATCACGTGGATACTTGTAAAACCGATGTGTTCAGGTATAGCTCGTTTCGGTCGAACACAGCTTGTTTCATTGTATTATGCACAAATACATGCTTTTCGCGCATTTATAAGAGAAAACGTTTTGACGCGTATCACGTGGATACTTGTAAAACCGATGTGTTCAGATATAGCTCGTTTCGGTCTAAAACAGCTTGTTTCGTTGTATTAAGCACGAATACATGCTTTTCGCGTAGTTATAAGAGAAAAAGTTTTGACGCGTAGCAGAGGAGAACTTGTAAAACCGATGTGTTGTGATTTAGCTCGTTTCGGTCTAAAACAGCTTGTTTCGTTGTGTTAAGCACGAATACATGCTTTTCGCGCAGTTATAAGAGAAAAAGTTTTGACGCGTATCAGAGGACAACTTGTAAAACCGATGTGTTCAGATTTAGCTCGTTTCGGTCTCAAACAGCTTGTTTCGTTCTATTAATCACGAATACATGCTTTTCGCGCAGTTATAAGAGAAAAAGTTTTGACGCGTATGAGAGGAAAACTTGTAAAACCGATGTGTTGTGATTTACCTCGTTTCGGTCTAAAACAACTTGTTTCGTTCGATTAAGCACGAATACATGCTTTTCGCGCAGTTATAAGTG
Organism: Amblyomma americanum; assembly: GCF_052857255.1. Classification (NCBI taxonomy): domain Eukaryota; kingdom Metazoa; phylum Arthropoda; class Arachnida; order Ixodida; family Ixodidae; genus Amblyomma; species Amblyomma americanum. The sequence continues at coordinate 38,479 of NW_027526605.1, forward strand.
AAAAAGTTTTGACGCGTATCACGTGGATACTTGTAAAACCGATGTGTTGTGATTTAGCTCGTTTCGGTCTAAAACCGCTTGTTTCGATGTCTTAAGCACGAATACATGCTTTTCGCGCAGTTATAAGAGAAAAAGTTTTGACGCGTATCAGATTAACACTTGTAAAACCGATGTGTTGTGATTTAGCTCGTTTCGGTCTAAAACAGCTTGTTTCGTTGTATTAAGCAGGAATACAAGCTTTTCGCACAGTTATAAGAGAAAAAGTTTTGACGTGTATCAGAGGAAAACTTGTAAAACCGATGTGTTGTGATTTAGCTCGTTTCGGTCTAAAACAGCTTGTTTCGTTGTATTAAGCACGAATACATGCTTTTCGCGCAGTTATGAGAAAAAGTTTTGACGCGTATCAGAGGAACACTTGTAAAACCGATGTGCTCAGATTTTCCTCTTTTCGGTCTAAAACAGCTTGTTTCGTTGTTTAAGCAGGAATACATGCTTTTCGCGCAGTTATAAGAGAAAAAGTTTTGACGCGTATCTGAGGAAAACTTGTAAAACCGATGTGTTGTGATTTAGCTCGTTTCGGTCTAAAACAGCTTGTTTCGTTGGATTAAGCACGAATACATGCTTTTCGCGCAGTTATAAGAGAAAAAGTTTTGACGCGTATCACGTGGATACTTGTAAAACCGATGTGTTCAGATATAGCTCGTTTTGGTATAAAACAGCTTGTTTCGTTGTTTTAAGCACGAATACATGCTTTTCGCGCAGTTATAGAAGAAAAAGTTTTGAGGCGTATTAGAGGGACACTTGTAAAACCGATGTGTTCAGATTTAGCTCATCTCGGTCTAAAACAGCTTGTTTTGTTGTTTTAAGCACGAATACATGCTTTTCGCGCAGTTATAAGAGAAAAAGTTTTGACGCGTATCAGAGGAACACTTGTAAAACCGATGTGTTGTGATTTAGCTCGTTTCGGACTAAAACAGCTTGTTTCGTTGTTTTGAGCACAAATACATGCTTTTCGCGCAGTTATAAGAGAAAAAGTATAGACGCGTATCAGAGGAACACTTGTAAAAACCGATGTGTTGTGATTTAGCTCGTTTCGGACTAAAAAAGCTTGTTTAGTTGTATTAAGCACGAATACACGCTTTCGCGCAGTTATAAGAGAAAAAGTTTTGACGCGTATCACGTGGATACTTGTAAAACCGATGTGTTGTGATTTAGCTCGTTTCGGTCTAAAACAGCTTGTTTCGTTGTATTAAGCACGAATACATGCTTTTCGCGTAGTTATAAGAGAAAAAGTTTTGACGCGTAGCAGAGGAGAACTTGTAAAACCGATGTGTTGTGATTTAGCTCGTTTCGGTCTAAAACAGCTTGTTTCGTTGTATTAAGCACGAATACATGCTTTTCGCGCAGTTATAAGAGAAAAAGTTTTGACGCGTATCAGAGGACAACTTGTAAAACCGATGTGTTCAGATTTAGCTCGTTTCGGTCTCAAACAGCTTGTTTCGTTCTATTAATCACGAATACATGCTTTTCGCGCAGTTATAAGAGAAAAAGTTTTGACGCGTATGAGAGGAAAACTTGTAAAACCGATGTGTTGTGATTTACCTCGTTTCGGTCTAAAACAACTTGTTTCGTTCGATTAAGCACGAATACATGCTTTTCGCGCAGTTATAAGTGAAAAAGTTTTGACGCGTATCACGTGGATACTTGTAAAACCGATGTGTTGTGATTTAGCTCGTTTCGGTCTAAAACCGCTTGTTTCGATGTCTTAAGCACGAATACATGCTTTTCGCGCAGTTATAAGAGAAAAAGTTTTGACGCGTATCAGATTAACACTTGTAAAACCGATGTGTTGTGATTTAGCTCGTTTCGGTCTAAAACAGCTTGTTTCGTTGTATTAAGCAGGAATACAAGCTTTTCGCACAGTTATAAAGAGAAAAAGTTTTGACGTGTATCAGAGGAAAACTTGTAAAACCGATGTGTTGTGATTTAGCTCGTTTTTCGGTCTAAAACAGCTTGTTTCGTTGTATTAAGCACGAATACATGCTTTCGCGCAATTATGAGAAAAAGTTTTGACGCGTATCAGAGGAACACTTGTAAAACCGATGTGCTCAGATTTACCTCTTTTCGGTCTAAAACAGCTTGTTTCGTTGTTTAAGCAGGAATACATGCTTTTCGCGCAGTTATAAGAGAAAAAGTTTTGACGCGTATCTGAGGAAAACTTGTAAAAGCGATGTGTTGTGATTTAGCTCGTTTCGGTCTAAAACAGCTTGTTTCGTTGGATTAAGCACGAATACATGCTTTTCGCGCAGTTATAAGAGAAAAAGTTTTGACGCGTATCACGTGGATACTTGTAAAACCGATGTGTTCAGATATAGCTCGTTTTGGTATAAAACAGCTTGTTTCGTTGTTTTAAGCACGAATACATGCTTTTCGCGCAGTTATAGAAGAAAAAGTTTTGAGGCGTATTAGAGGGACACTTGTAAAACCGATGTGTTCAGATTTAGCTCATCTCGGTCTAAAACAGCTTGTTTTTGTTGTTTTAAGCACGCATACATGCTTTTCGCGCAGTTATAAGAGAAAAAGTTTTGACGCGTATCAGAGGAACACTTGTAAAACCGATGTGTGTTGTGATTTAGCTCGTTTCGGACTAAAACAGCTTGTTTCGTTGTTTTGAGCACAAATACATGCTTTTCCGCGCAGTTATAAGAGAAAAAGTATAGACGCGTATCAGAGGAACACTTGTAAAAACCGATGTGTTGTGATTTAGCTCGTTTCGGACTAAAAAAGCTTGTTTAGTTGTATTAAGGCACGAATACACGCTTTCGCGCATTTATAAGAGAAAAAGTTTTGACGCGTATCACGTGGATACTTGTAAAACCGATGTGTTGTGATTTAGCTCGTTTCGGTCTAAAACAGCTTGTTTCGTTGTATTAAGCACGAATACATGCTTTTCGCGCAGTTATAAGAGAAAAAGTTTTGACGCGTATCACGTTAATACTTGTAAAACCGATGTGTTCAGATTTAGCTCGTTTCTGTCTAACACAGCTTGTTTGGTTGTATTAAGCACGAATACAATGCTTTTCGCGCATTTATAAGAGAAAAAGTTTTGACGCGTATCACGTGGATACTTGTAAAACCGATGTGTTCAGATATAGCTCGTTTTGGAATAAAACAGCTTGTTTCGTTGTTTTAAGCACGAATACATGCTTTTCGCGCAGGTATAGAAGAAAAAGTTTTGACGCGTATTAGAGGGACACTTGTAAAACCGATGTGTCAGATTTAGCTATCTCGGTCTAAAACAGCTTGTTTCGTTGTTTTAAGCACGAATACATGCTTTTTCGCGCAGTTATAAGAGAAAAACGTTTTGACGCGTATCAGAGGAACACTTGTAAAACCGATGTGTTGTGATTTAGCTCGTTTCGGACTAAAACAGCTTGTTTCGTTGTTTTAAGCACGAATACATGCTTTTCGCGCAGTTATAAGAGAAAAGTTTCGACGCGTATCAGAGGAACACTTGTAAAAACCCGATGTGTTGTGATTTAGCTCGTTTCGGACTAAAAAAGCTTGTTTAGGTTGTATTAAGCACGAATACATGCTTTTCGCGCAGTTATAAGAGAAAAAGCTTTGACGAGTATCACGTGGATTACTTGTTAAAACCGATGTGTACAGATATAGCTCGTTTCGGTCTAAAACAGCTTGTTTCGTTGTATTAAGCACGAATACATGCTTTTCGCGTAGTTATAAGAGAAAAAGTTTTGACGCGTAGCAGAGGAGAACTTGTAAAACCGATGTGTTGTGGTTTAGCTCGTTTCGGTCTAAAACAGCTTGTTTCGTTGTATTAAGCACGAATACATGCTTTCGCGCAGTTATAAGAGAAAAAGTTTTGACGCGTATCAGAGGAGAACTTGTAAAACCGATGTGTTCAGATTTAGCTCGTTTCGGTCTAAAACAAGCTTGTTTCGTTCTATTAAGCAGGAATACATGCTTTTCGCGCAGTTATAAGAGAAAAAGCTTTGACGAGTATCACGTGTATACTTGTAAAACCGATGTGTTCAGATATAGCTCGTTTCGGTCGAACACAGCTTGTTTCATTGTATTATGCACAAATACATGCTTTTCGCGCATTTATAAGAGAAAACGTTTTGACGCGTATCACGTGGATACTTGTAAAACCGATGTGTTCAGATATAGCTCGTTTCGGTCTAAAACTGCTTGTTTCGTTGTATTAAGCACGAATACATGCTTTTCGCCGTAGTTATAAGAGAAAAAGCTTTGACGCGTAAGCAGAGGAGAACTTGTAAAACCGATGTGTTGTGATTTAGCTCGTTTCGGTCTAAAACAGCTTGTTTCGTTGTATTAAGCACGAATACATGCTTTTCGCGCAGTTATAAGAGAAAAAGTTTTGACGCGTATCAGAGGAGAACTTGTAAAACCGATGTGTTCAGATATAGCTCGTTTCGGTCTAAAACAGCTTGTTTCGTTGTATTAAGCACGAATACATGCTTTTCGCGTAGTTATAAGAGAAAAAGTTTTGACGCGTAGCAGAGGAGAACTTGTAAAACCGATGTGTTGTGATTTAGCTCGTTTCGGTCTAAAACAGCTTGTTTCGTTGTATTAAGCACGAATACATGCTTTTCCGCGCAGTTATAAGAGAAAAAGTTTTGACGGCGTATCAGAGGACAACTTGTAAAACCGATGTGTTCAGATTTAGCTTCGTTTCGGTCTCAAACAGCTTGTTTCGTTCTATTAATCACGAATACATGCTTTTCGCGCAGTTATAAGAGAAAAAGTTTTGACGCGTATGAGAGGAAAACTTGTAAAACCGATGTGTTGTGATTTACCTCGTTTCGGTCTAAAAACAACTTGTTTCGTTCGATTAAGCACGAATACATGCTTTTCGCGCAGTTATAAGTGAAAAAGTTTTGAACGCGTATCACGTGGATACTTGTAAAACCGATGTGTTGTGATTTAGCTCGTTTCGGTCTAAAAACCGCTTGTTTCGATGTCTTAAGCACGAATACATGCTTTTCGCGCAGTTATAAAGAGAAAAAGTTTTGACGCGTATCAGATTAACACTTGTAAAACCGATGTGTTGTGATTTAGCTCGTTTCGGTCTAAAACAGCTTGTTTCGTTGTATTAGGCAGGAATACAAGCTTTTCGCACAGTTATAAGAGAAAAAGTTTTGACGTGTATCAGAGGAAAACTTGTAAAACCGATGTGTTGTGATTTAGCTCGTTTCGGTCTAAAACAGCTTGTTTCGTTGTATTAAGCACGAATACATGCTTTTCGCGCAGTTATGAGAAAAAGTTTTGACGCGTATCAGAGGAACACTTGTAAAACCGATGTGCTCAGATTTACCTCTTTTCGGTCTAAAACAGCTTGTTTCGTTGTTTAAGCAGGAATACATGCTTTTCGCGCAGTTATAAGAGAAAAAGTTTTGACGCGTATCACGTGGATACTTGTAAAACCGATGTGTTCAGATATAGCTCGTTTTGGTATAAAACAGCTTGTTTCGTTGTTTTAAGCACGAATACATGCTTTTCGCGCAGTTATAGAAGAAAAAGTTTTGAGGCGTATTAGAGGGACACTTGTAAAACCGATGTGTTCAGATTTAGCTCATCTCGGTCTAAAACAGCTTGTTTTGTTGTTTTAAGCACGAATACATGCTTTTCGCGCAGTTATAAGAGAAAAAGTTTTGACGCGTATCAGAGGAACACTTGTAAAACCGATGTGTTGTGATTTAGCTCGTTTCGGACTAAAACAGCTTGTTTCGTTGTTTTGAGCACAAATACATGCTTTTCGCGCAGTTATAAGAGAAAAAGTATAGACGCGTATCAGAGGAACACTTGTAAAAACCGATGTGTTGTGATTTAGCTCGTTTCGGACTAAAAAAGCTTGTCTTAGTTGTATTAAGCACGAATACACGCTTTCGCGCAGTTATAAGAGAAAACGTTTTGACGCGTATCACGTGGATACTTGTAAAACCGATGTGTTGTGATTTAGCTCGTTTCGGTCTAAAACAGCTTGTTTCGTTGTATTAAGCACGAATACATGCTTTTCGCGTAGTTATAAGAGAAAAGTTTTGACGCGTAGCAGAGGAGAACTTGTAAACCGATGTGTTGTGATTTAGCTCGTTTCGGTCTAAACAGCTTGTTTCGTTGTATTAAGCACGAATACATGCTTTTCGCGCAGTTATAAGAGAAAAGTTTTGACGCGTATCAGAGGGACAACTTGTAAAACCGATGTGTTCAGATTTAGCTCGTTTCGGTCTCAAACAGCTTGTTTCGTTCTATTAATCACGAATACATGCTTTTCGCGCAGTTATAAGAGAAAAAGTTTTTGACGCGTATGAGAGGAAAACTTGTAAAACCGATGTGTTGTGATTTACCTCGTTTCGGTCTAAAACAACTTGTTTCGTTCGATTAAGCACGAATACATGCTTTTCGCGCAGTTATAAGTGAAAAAGTTTTGACGCGTATCACGTGGATACTTGTAAAACCGATGTGTTGTGATTTAGCTCGTTTCGGTCTAAAAACGCTTGTTTCGATGTCTTAAGCACGAATACATGCTTTTCGCGCAGTTATAAGAGAAAAAGTTTTGACGCGTATCAGATTAACACTTGTAAAACCGATGTGTTGTGATTTAGCTCGTTTCGGTCTAAAACAGCTTGTTTCGTTGTATTAAGCAGGAATACAAGCTTTTCGCACAGTTATAAGAGAAAAAGTTTTGACGTGTATCAGAGGAAAACTTGTAAAACCGATGTGTTGTGATTTAGCTCGTTTCGGTCTAAAACAGCTTGTTTCGTTGTATTAAGCACGAATACATGCTTTTCGCGCAGTTATGAGAAAAAGTTTTGACGCGTATCAGAGGAACACTTGTAAAACCGATGTGCTCAGATTTACCTCTTTTCGGTCTAAAACAGCTTGTTTCGTTGTTTAAGCAGGAATACATGCTTTTCGCGCAGTTATAAGAGAAAAAGTTTTGACGCGTATCTGAGGAAAACTTGTAAAACCGATGTGTTGTGATTTAGCTCGTTTCGGTCTAAAACAGCTTGTTTCGTTGGATTAAGCACGAATACATGCTTTTCGCGCAGTTATAAGAGAAAAAGTTTTGACGCGTATCACGTAGATACTTGTAAAACCGATGTGTTCAGATATAGCTCGTTTTGGTATAAAACAGCTTGTTTCGTTGTTTTAAGCACGAATACATGCTTTTCGCGCAGTTATAGAAGAAAAAGTTTTGAGGCGTATTAGAGGGACACTTGTAAAACCGATGTGTTCAGATTTAGCTCATCTCGGTCTAAAACAGCTTGTTTTGTTGTTTTAAGCACGAATACATGCTTTTCGCGCAGTTATAGGAGAAAAAGTTTTGACGCGTATCAGAGGAACACTTGTAAAACCGATGTGTTGTGATTTAGCTCGTTTCGGACTAAAACAGCTTGTTTCGTTGTTTTGAGCACAAATACATGCTTTTCGCGCAGTTATAAGAGAAAAAGTATAGACGCGTATCAGAGGAACACTTGTAAAAACCGATGTGTTGTGATTTAGCTCGTTTCGGACTAAAAAAGCTTGTTTAGTTGTATTAAGCACGAATACACGCTTTCGCGCAGTTATAAGAGAAAAAGTTTTGACGCGTATCACGTGGATACTTGTAAAACCGATGTGTTGTGATTTAGCTCGTTTCGGTCTAAAACAGCTTGTTTCGTTGTATTAAGCACGAATACATGCTTTTCGCGCAGTTATAAGAGAAAAAGTTTTGACGCGTATCACGTGGATACTTGTAAAACCGATGTGTTCAGATTTAGCTCGTTTCTGTCTAACACAGCTTGTTTGGTTGTATTAAGCACGAATACATGCTTTTCGCGCATTTATAAGAGAAAAAGTTTTGACGCGTATCACGTGGATACTTGTAAAACCGATGTGTTCAGATATAGCTCGTTTTGGAATAAAACAGCTTGTTTCGTTGTTTTAAGCACGAATACATGCTTTTCGCGCAGGTATAGAAGAAAAAGTTTTGACGCGTATTAGAGGGACACTTGTAAAACCGATGTGTTCAGATTTAGCTCATCTCTGTCTAAAACAGCTTGTTTCGTTGTTTTAAGCACGAATACATGCTTTTCGCGCAGTTATAAGAGAAAAAGTTTTGACGCGTATCAGAGGAACACTTGTAAAACCGATGTGTTGTGATTTAGCTCGTTTCGGACTAAAACAGCTTGTTTCGTTGTTTTAAGCACGAATACATGCTTTTCGCGCAGTTATAAGAGAAAAAGTTTAGACGCGTATCAGAGGAACACTTGTAAAAACCGATGTGTTGTGATTTAGCTCGTTTCGGACTAAAAAAGCTTGTTTAGTTGTATTAAGCACGAATACATGCTTTTCGCGCAGTTATAAGAGAAAAAGCTTTGACGAGTATCACGTGGATACTTGTAAAACGATGTGTTCAGATATAGCTCGTTTTGGAATAAAACAGCTTGTTTCGTTGTTTTAAGCACGAATACATGCTTTTCGCGCAGGTATAGAAGAAAAAGTTTTGACGCGTATTAGAGGGACACTTGTAAAACCGATGTGTTCAGATTTAGCTCGTTTCGGTCTAAAACAGCTTGTTTCGTTGTATTAAGCACAAATACATGCTTTTCGCGTAGTTATAAGAGAAAAAGTTTTGACGCGTAGCAGAGGAGAACTTGTAAAACCGATGTGTTGTGGTTTAGCTCGTTTCGGTCTAAAACAGCTTGTTTCGTTGTATTAAGCACGAATACATGCTTTTCGCGCAGTTATAAGAGAAAAAGTTTTGACGCGTATCAGAGGAGAACTTGTAAAACCGATGTGTTCAGATTTAGCTCGTTTCGGTCTAAAACAGCTTGTTTCGTTCTATTAAGCAGGAATACATGCTTTTCGCGCAGTTATAAGAGAAAAAGCTTTGACGAGTATCACGTGTATACTTGTAAAACCGATGTGTTCAGATATAGCTCGTTTCGGTCGAACACAGCTTGTTTCATTGTATTATGCACAAATACATGCTTTTCGCGCATTTATAAGAGAAAACGTTTTGACGCGTATCACGTGGATACTTGTAAAACCGATGTGTTCAGATATAGCTCGTTTCGGTCTAAAACAGCTTGTTTCGTTGTATTAAGCACGAATACATGCTTTTCGCGTAGTTATAAGAGAAAAAGCTTTGACGCGTAGCAGAGGAGAACTTGTAAAACCGATGTGTTGTGATTTAGCTCGTTTCGGTCTAAAACAGCTTGTTTCGTTGTATTAAGCACGAATACATGCTTTTCGCGCAGTTATAAGAGAAAAAGTTGACGCGTATGTGTTGACGTTGATGTGTTCAGATTTAGCTCGTTTCGGTCTAAAACCGCTTGTTTCGATGTTTTAAGCACGAATACATGCTTTTCGCGCAGTTATAAGAGAAAAAGTTTTGACGCGTATCAGATTAACACTTGTAAAACCGATGTGTTGTGATTTAGCTCGTTTCGGTCTAAAACAGCTTGTTTCGTTGTATTAAGCAGGAATACATGCTTTTCGCGCAGTTATAAGAGAAAAAGTTTTGACGCGTATCAGAGGAACACTTGTAAAACCGATGTGTTGTGATTTAGCTCGTTTCGGACTAAGAAAGCTTGTTTAGTTGTATTAAGCACGAATACATGCTTTTCGCCCAGTTATAAGAGAAAAAGCTTTGACGAGTATCACGTGGATACTTGTAAAACCGATGTGTTCAGATATAGCTCGCTTCGGTCGAACACAGCTTGTTTCATTGTATTATGCACAAATACATGCTTTTCGCGCATTTATAAGAGAAAACGTTTTGACGCGTATCACGTGGATACTTGTAAAACCGATGTGTTTCGGTCTAAAACAGCTTGTTTCGTTGTATTAAGCACGAATACATGCTTTTCGCGCAGTTATAAGAGAAAAAGCTTTGACGAGTATCAAGTGGATACTTGTAAAACCGATGTGTTCAGATATAGCTCGTTTCGGTCTAACACAGCTTGTTTCGTTGTATTATACACGAATACATGCTTTTCGCGCATTTATAAGAGAAAACGTTTTGACGTATCACCTGGATACTTGTAAAACCGATGTGTTCAGATATAGCTCGTTTCGATCTAAAACAGCTTGTTTCGTTGTATTAAGCACGAATACATGCTTTTCGCGTAGTTATAAGAGAAAAAGTTTTGACGCGTAGCAGAGGAGAACTTGTAAAACCGATGTGTTGTGATTTAGCTCGTTTCGGTCTAAAACAGCTTGTTTCGTTCGAATAAGCACGAATACATGCTTTTCGCGCAGTTATAAGTGAAAAAGTTTTGACACGTATCACGTGGATACTTGTAAAACGGATGTGTTGTGATTTAGCTCGTTTCGGTCTAAAACCGCTTGTTTCGATGTCTTAAGCACGAATACATGCTCTTCGCGCAGTTATAAGAGAAAAAGTTTTGACGCGTATCAGATTAACACTTGTAAAACCGATGTGTTGTGATTTAGCTCGTTTCGGTCTAAAACAGCTTGTTTCGTTGTATTAAGCAGGAATACAAGCTTTTCGCACAGTTATAAGAGAAAAAGTTTTGACGTGTATCAGAGGAAAACTTGTAAAACCGATGTGTTGTGATTTAGCTCGTTTCGGTCTAAAACAGCTTGTTTCGTTGTATTAAGCACGAATACATGCTTTTCGCGCAGTTATGAGAAAAAGTTTTGACGCGTATCACGTGGATACTTGTAAAACCGATGTGTTGTGATTTAGCTCGTTTCGGTCTAAAACCGCTTGTTTCGATGTCTTAAGCACGAATACATGCTTTTCGCGCAGTTATAAGAGAAAAAGTTTTGACGCGTATCAGATTAACACTTGTAAAACCGATGTGTTGTGATTTAGCTCGTTTCGGTCTAAAACAGCTTGTTTCGTTGTATTAAGCAGGAATACAAGCTTTTCGCACAGTTATAAGAGAAAAAGTTTTGACGTGTATCAGAGGAAAACTTGTAAAACCGATGTGTTGTGATTTAGCTCGTTTCGGTCTAAAACAGCTTGTTTCGTTGTATTAAGCACGAATACATGCTTTTCGCGCAGTTATGAGAAAAAGTTTTGACGCGTATCAGAGGAACACTTGTAAAACCGATGTGCTCAGATTTACCTCTTTTCGGTCTAAAACAGCTTGTTTCGTTGTTTAAGCAGGAATACATCCTTTTCGCGCAGTTATAAGAGAAAAAGTTTTGACGCGTATCTGAGGAAAACTTGTAAAACCGATGTGTTGTGATTTAGCTCGTTTCGGTCTAAAACAGCTTGTTTCGTTGGATTAAGCACGAATACATGCTTTTCGCGCAGTTATAAGAGAAAAAGTTTTGACGCGTATCACGTGGATACTTGTAAAACCGATGTGTTCAGATATAGCTCGTTTTGGTATAAAACAGCTTGTTTCGTTGTTTTAAGCACGAATACATGCTTTTCGCGCAGTTAGAGAAGAAAAAGTTTTGAGGCGTATTAGAGGGACACTTGTAAAACCGATGTGTTCAGATTTAGCTCATCTCGGTCTAAAACAGCTTGTTTCGTTGTTTTAAGCACGAATACATGCTTTTCGCGCAGTTATAAGAGAAAAAGATTTGACGCGTATCAGAGGAACACTTGTAAAACCGATGTGTTGTGATTTAGCTCGTTTCGGACTAAAACAGCTTGTTTCGTTGTTTTGAGCACAAATACATGCTTTTCGCGCAGTTATAAGAGAAAAAGTATAGACGCGTATCAGAGGAACACTTGTAAAAACCGATGTGTTGTGATTTAGCTCGTTTCGGACTAAAAAAGCTTGTTTAGTTGTATTAAGCACGAATACATGCTTTTCGCGCAGTTATAAGAGAAAAAGCTTTGACGAGTATCACGTGGATACTTGTAATACCGATGTGTTCAGATATAGCTCGTTTCGGTCTAACACAGCTTGTTTCGTTGTATTATACACGAATACATGCTTTTCGCGCATTTATAAGAGAAAACGTTTTGACGTATCACCTGGATACTTGTAAAACCGATGTGTTCAGATATAGCTCGTTTCGGTCTAAAACAGCTTGTTTCGTTGTATTAAGCACGAATACATGCTTTTCGCGCCGTTATAAGAGAAAAAGTTTTGACGCGTATCAGATTAACACTTGTAAAACCGATGTGTTGTGATTTAGCTCGTTTCGGTCTAAAACAGCTTGTTTCGTTGTATTAAGCAGGAATACAAGCTTTTCGCACAGTTATAAGAGAAAAAGTTTTGACGTGTATCAGAGGAAAACTTGTAAAACCGATGTGTTGTGATTTAGCTCGTTTCGGTCTAAAACAGCTTGTTTCGTTGTATTAAGCACGAATACATGCTTTTCGCGCAGTTATGAGAAAAAGTTTTGACGCGTATCAGAGGAACACTTGTAAAACCGATGTGCTCAGATTTACCTCTTTTCGGTCTAAAACAGCTTGTTTCGTTGTTTAAGCAGGAATACATGCTTTTCGCGCAGTTATAAGAGAAAAAGTTTTGACGCGTATCTGAGGAAAACTTGTAAAACCGATGTGTTGTGATTTAGCTCGTTTCGGTCTAAAACAGCTTGTTTCGTTGGATTAAGCACGAATACATGCTTTTCGCGCAGTTATAAGAGAAAAAGTTTTGACGCGTATCACGTGGATACTTGTAAAACCGATGTGTTGTGATTTAGCTCGTTTCGGTCTAAAACCGCTTGTTTCGATGTTTTAAGCACGAATACATGCTTTTCGCGCAGTTATAAGAGAAAAAGTTTTGACGCGTATCAGATTAACACTTGTAAAACCGATGTGTTGTGATTTAGCTCGTTTCGGTCTAAAACAGCTTGTTTCGTTGTATTAAGCAGGAATACATGCTTTTCGCGCAGTTATAAGAGAAAAAGTTTTGACGCGTATCAGAGGAACACTTGTAAAACCGATGTGTTGTGATTTAGCTCGTTTCGGACTAAAACAGCTTGTTTCGTTGTTTTAAGCACGAATACATGCTTTTCGCGCAGTTATAAGAGAAAAAGTTTAGACGCGTATCAGAGGAACACTTGTAAAAACCGATGTGTTGTGATTTAGCTCGTTTCGGACTAAGAAAGCTTGTTTAGTTGTATTAAGCACGAATACATGCTTTTCGCCCAGTTATAAGAGAAAAAGCTTTGACGAGTATCACGTGGATACTTGTAAAACCGATGTGTTCAGATATAGCTCGCTTCGGTCGAACACAGCTTGTTTCATTGTATTATGCACAAATACATGCTTTTCGCGCATTTATAAGAGAAAACGTTTTGACGCGTATCACGTGGATACTTGTAAAACCGATGTGTTTCGGTCTAAAACAGCTTGTTTCGTTGTATTAAGCACGAATACATGCTTTTCGCGTAGTTATAAGAGAAAAAGTTTTGACGCGTAGCAGAGGAGAACTTGTAAAACCGATGTGTTGTGATTTAGCTCGTTTCGGTCTAAAACAGCTTGTTTCGTTGTATTAAGCACGAATACATGCTTTTCGCGTAGTTATAAGAGAAAAAGTTTTGACGCGTAGCAGAGGAGAACTTGTAAAACCGATGTGTTGTGATTTAGCTCGTTTCGGTGTAAAACAGCTTGTTTCGTTGTATTAAGCACGAATACATGCTTTTCGCGCAGTTATAAGAGAAAAAGTTTTGACGCGTATCAGAGGAGAACTTGTAAAACCGATGTGTTCAGATTTAGCTCGTTTCGGTCTAAAACAGCTTGTTTCGTTCTATTAAGCACGAATACATGCTTTTCGCGCAGTTATAAGAGAAAAAGTTTTGACGCGTATGAGAGGAAAACTTGTAAAACCGATGTGTTGTGATTTACCTCGTTTCGGTCTAAAACAACTTGTTTCGTTCGATTAAGCACGAATACATGCTTTTCGCGCAGTTATAAGTGAAAAAGTTTTGACGCGTATCACGTGGATACTTGTAAAACCGATGTGTTGTGATTTAGCTCGTTTCGGTCTAAAACCGCTTGTTTCGATGTCTTAAGCACGAATACATGCTTTTCGCGCAGTTATAAGAGAAAAAGTTTTGACGCGTATCAGATTAACACTTGTAAAACCGATGTGTTGTGATTTAGCTCGTTTCGGTCTAAAACAGCTTGTTTCGTTGTATTAAGCAGGAATACAAGCTTTTCGCACAGTTATAAGAGAAAAAGTTTTGACGTGTATCAGAGGAAAACTTGTAAAACCGATGTGTTGTGATTTAGCTCGTTTCGGTCTAAAACAGCTTGTTTAGTTGTATTAAGCACGAATACATGCTTTTCGCGCAGTTATGAGAAAAAGTTTTGACGCGTATCAGAGGAACACTTGTAAAACCGATGTGCTCAGATTTACCTCTTTTCGGTCTAAAACAGCTTGTTTCGTTGTTTAAGCAGGAATACATGCTTTTCGCGCAGTTATAAGAGAAAAAGTTTTGACACGTATCTGAGGAAAAACTTGTAAAACCGATGTGTTGTGATTTAGCTCGTTTCGGTCTAAAACAGCTTGTTTCGTTGGATTAAGCACGAATACATGCTTTTCGCGCAGTTATAGGAGAAAAAGTTTTGACGCGTATCACGTGGATACTTGTAAAACCGATGTGTTCAGATATAGCTCGTTTTGGTATAAAACAGCTTGTTTCGTTGTTTTAAGCACGAATACATGCTTTTCGCGCAGTTATAGAAGAAAAAGTTTTGAGGCGTATCAGAGGAACACTTGTAAAAACCGATGTGTTGTGATTTAGCTCGTTTCGGACTAAAAAAGCTTGTTTAGTTGTATTAAGCACGAATACATGCTTTTCGCGCAGTTATAAGAGAAAAAGCTTTGACGAGTATCAAGTGGATACTTGTAAAACCGATGTGTTCAGATATAGCTCGTTTCGGTCTAACACAGCTTGTTTCGTTGTATTATACACGAATACATGCTTTTCGCGCATTTATAAGAGAAAACGTTTTGACGTATCACCTGGATACTTGTAAAACCGATGTGTTCAGATATAGCTCGTTTCGGTCTAAAACAGCTTGTTTCGTTGTATTAAGCACGAATACATGCTTTTCGCGTAGTTATAAGAGAAAAAGTTTTGACGCGTAGCAGAGGAGAACTTGTAAAACCGATGTGTTGTGATTTAGCTCGTTTCGGTCTAAAACAGCTTGTTTCGTTGTATTAAGCACGAATACATGCTTTTCGCGCCGTTATAATAGAAAAAGTTTTGACGTGTATCAGAGGAGAACTTGTAAAACCGATGTGTTCAGATTTAGCTCGTTTCGGTCTAAAACAGCTTGTTTCGTTCTATTAAGCACGAATACATGCTTTTCGCGCAGTTATAAGAGAAAAAGTTTTGACGCGTATCACGTGGATACTTGTAAAACCGATGTGTTCAGATTTAGCTCGTTTCTGTCTAACACAGCTTGTTTCGTTGTATTAAGCACGAATACATGCTTTTCGCGCATTTATAAGAGAAAAAGTTTTGACGCGTATCATGTGGATACTTGTAAAACCGATGTTTTCAGATATAGCTCGTTTTTGTATAAAACAGCTTGTTTCGTTGTTTTAAGCACGAATACATGCTTTTCGCGCAGTTATAGAAGAAAAAGTTTTGACGCGTATTAGAGGGACACTTGTAAAACCGATGTGTTCAGATTTAGCTCATCTCGGTCTAAAACAGCTTGTTTCGTTGTTTTAAGCACGAATACATGCTTTTCGCGCAGTTATAAGAGAAAAAGTTTTGACGCGTATCAGAGGAACACTTGTAAAACCGATGTGTTGTGATTTAGCTCGTTTCGGACTAAAACAGCTTGTTTCGTTGTTTTAAGCACGAATACATGCTTTTCGCGCAGTTATAAGAGAAAAAGTTTAGACGCGTATCAGAGGAACACTTGTAAAAACCGATGTGTTGTGATTTAGCTCGTTTCGGACTAAAAAAGCTTGTTTAGTTGTATTAAGCACGAATACATGCTTTTCGCGCAGTTATAAGAGAAAAAGTTTTGACGAGTATCATGTGGATACTTGTAAAACCGATGTGTTCAGATATAGCTCGTTTCGGTCGAACACAGCTTGTTTCGTTGTATTATGCACAAATACATGCTTTTCGCGTAGTTATAAGAGAAAAAGATTTGACGCTTAGCAGAGGAGAACTTGTAAAACCGATGTGTAGTGATTTAGCTCGTTTCGGTCTAAAACAGCTTATTTCGTTGTATTAAGCACGAATACATGCTTTTCGCGCAGTTATAAGAGAAAAAGTTTTGACGCGTATCAGAGGAGAACTTGTAAAACCGATGTGTTCAGATTTAGCTCGTTTCGGTCTAAAACAGCTTGTTTCGTTCTATTAAGAAAGAATACATGCTTTTCGCGCAGTTATAAGAGAAAAAGTTTTGACGCGTATCACGTGGATACTTGTAAAACCGATGTGTTGTGATTTAGCTCGTTTCGGTCTAAAACCGCTTGTTTCGTTGTATTAAGCACGAATACATGCTTTTCGCGCAGTTTAAGAGAAAAAGTTTTGACGCGTATCAGAGGAACACTCGTAAAACCAATGTGTTGTGATTTAGCTCGTTTCGGTCTAAAACAGCTTGTTTCGTTGGATTAATCACGAATACATGCTTTTCGCGCAGTTATAAGAGAAAAAGTTTTGACGTGTATCAGAGGAAAACTTGTAAAACCGATGTGTTGTGATTTAGCTCGTTTCGGTCTCAAACAGCTTGTTTCGTTGTATTAAGCACGAATACATGCTTTTCGCGCAGTTATAAGAAAAAAAGTTTTGACGCGTATCAGAGGAACACGTAAAACCGATGTGTTCAGATTTACCTCGTTTCGGTCTAAAACAGCTTGTTTCGTTGGATTAAGCAGGAATACATGTTTTCGCGCAGTTATAAGAGAAAAAGTTTTGACGCGTATCAGAGGACAACTTGTAAAACCGATGTGTTGTGATTTAGCTCGTTTCGGTCTAAAACAGCTTGTTTCGTTCTATTAAGCACGAATACATGCTTTTCGGGTAGTTATAAGAGAAAAAGTTTTGACGCGTATCAGAGGAAAACTTGTAAAACCGATGTGTTGTGATTTACCTCGTTTCGGTCTAAAACAGCTTGTTTCTTTGGATTAAGCACGAATACATGCTTTTCGCACAGTTATAAGAGAAAACGTTTTGACGCGTATCACGTGGATACTTGTAAAACCGATGTGTTCAGATATAGCTCGTTTTGGTATAAAACAGCTTGTTTCGTTGTTTTAAGCACGAATACATGCTTTTCGCGCAGTTATAGAAGAAAAAGTTTTGAGGCGTATCAGAGGAACACTTGTAAAAACCGATGTGTTGTGATTTAGCTCGTTTCGGACTAAAAAAGCTTGTTTAGTTGTATTAAGCACGAATACATGCTTTTCGCGCAGTTATAAGAGAAAAAGCTTTGACGAGTATCAAGTGGATACTTGTAAAACCGATGTGTTCAGATATAGCTCGTTTCGGTCTAACACAGCTTGTTTCGTTGTATTATACACGAATACATGCTTTTCGCGCATTTATAAGAGAAAACGTTTTGACGTATCACCTGGATACTTGTAAAACCGATGTGTTCAGATATAGCTCGTTTCGGTCTAAAACAGCTTGTTTCGTTGTATTAAGCACGAATACATGCTTTTCGCGTAGTTATAAGAGAAAAAGTTTTGACGCGTAGCAGAGGAGAACTTGTAAAACCGATGTGTTGTGATTTAGCTCGTTTCGGTCTAAAACAGCTTGTTTCGTTGTATTAAGCACGAATACATGCTTTTCGCGCCGTTATAATAGAAAAAGTTTTGACGTGTATCAGAGGAGAACTTGTAAAACCGATGTGTTCAGATTTAGCTCGTTTCGGTCTAAAACAGCTTGTTTCGTTCTATTAGGCACGAATACATGCTTTTCGCGCAGTTATAAGAGAAAAAGTTTTGACGCGTATCACGTGGATACTTGTAAAACCGATGTGTTCAGATTTAGCTCGTTTCTGTCTAACACAGCTTGTTTCGTTGTATTAAGCACGAATACATGCTTTTCGCGCATTTATAAGAGAAAAAGTTTTGACGCGTATCATGTGGATACTTGTAAAACCGATGTTTTCAGATATAGCTCGTTTTTGTATAAAACAGCTTGTTTCGTTGTTTTAAGCACGAATACATGCTTTTCGCGCAGTTATAGAAGAAAAAGTTTTGACGCGTATTAGAGGGACACTTGTAAAACCGATGTGTTCAGATTTAGCTCATCTCGGTCTAAAACAGCTTGTTTCGTTGTTTTAAGCACGAATACATGCTTTTCGCGCAGTTATAAGAGAAAAAGTTTTGACGCGTATCAGAGGAACACTTGTAAAACCGATGTGTTGTGATTTAGCTCGTTTCGGACTAAAACAGCTTGTTTCGTTGTTTTAAGCACGAATACATGCTTTTCGCGCAGTTATAAGAGAAAAAGTTTAGACGCGTATCAGAGGAACACTTGTAAAAACCGATGTGTTGTGATTTAGCTCGTTTCGGACTAAAAAAGCTTGTTTAGTTGTATTAAGCACGAATACATGCTTTTCGCGCAGTTATAAGAGAAAAAGTTTTGACGAGTATCATGTGGATACTTGTAAAACCGAT
Organism: Amblyomma americanum; assembly: GCF_052857255.1. Lineage (NCBI taxonomy): Eukaryota > Metazoa > Arthropoda > Arachnida > Ixodida > Ixodidae > Amblyomma > Amblyomma americanum. Next base: position 57,048 of record NW_027526605.1, read on the forward strand.
GTGTTCAGATATAGCTCGTTTCGGTCGAACACAGCTTGTTTCGTTGTATTATGCACAAATACATGCTTTTCGCGTAGTTATAAGAGAAAAAGATTTGACGCTTAGCAGAGGAGAACTTGTAAAACCGATGTGTAGTGATTTAGCTCGTTTCGGTCTAAAACAGCTTATTTCGTTGTATTAAGCACGAATACATGCTTTTCGCGCAGTTATAAGAGAAAAAGTTTTGACGCGTATCAGAGGAGAACTTGTAAAACCGATGTGTTCAGATTTAGCTCGTTTCGGTCTAAAACAGCTTGTTTCGTTGGATTAAGCAGGAATACATGTTTTCGCGCAGTTATAAGAGAAAAAGTTTTGACGCGTATCAGAGGACAACTTGTAAAACCGATGTGTTGTGATTTAGCTCGTTTCGGTCTAAAACAGCTTGTTTCGTTCTATTAAGCACGAATACATGCTTTTCGGGTAGTTATAAGAGAAAAAGTTTTGACGCGTATCAGAGGAAAACTTGTAAAACCGATGTGTTGTGATTTACCTCGTTTCGGTCTAAAACAGCTTGTTTCTTTGGATTAAGCACGAATACATGCTTTTCGCACAGTTATAAGAGAAAACGTTTTGACGCGTATCACGTGGATACTTGTAAAACCGATGTGTTCAGATATAGCTCGTTTTGGTATAAAACAGCTTGTTTCGTTGTTTTAAGCACGAATACATGCTTTTCGCGCAGTTATAGAAGAAAAAGTTTTGAGGCGTATCAGAGGAACACTTGTAAAAACCGATGTGTTGTGATTTAGCTCGTTTCGGACTAAAAAAGCTTGTTTAGTTGTATTAAGCACGAATACATGCTTTTCGCGCAGTTATAAGAGAAAAAGCTTTGACGAGTATCAAGTGGATACTTGTAAAACCGATGTGTTCAGATATAGCTCGTTTCGGTCTAACACAGCTTGTTTCGTTGTATTATACACGAATACATGCTTTTCGCGCATTTATAAGAGAAAACGTTTTGACGTATCACCTGGATACTTGTAAAACCGATGTGTTCAGATATAGCTCGTTTCGGTCTAAAACAGCTTGTTTCGTTGTATTAAGCACGAATACATGCTTTTCGCGTAGTTATAAGAGAAAAAGTTTTGACGCGTAGCAGAGGAGAACTTGTAAAACCGATGTGTTGTGATTTAGCTCGTTTCGGACTAAAACAACTTGTTTAGTTGTATTAAGCACGAATACATGCTTTTCGCGCTGTTATAAGAGAAAACGTTTTGACGCGTGTCACAGGGACACTTGTAAAACCGATGTGTTCAGATTTAGCTCGTTTCGGTCTAACACAGCTTGTTTCGTTGTAATAAGCACGAATACATGCTTTTCGCGCATTTATAAGAGAAAAAGTTTTGACGCGTATCACGTGGATACTTGTAAAACTGATGTGTTCAGATATAGCTCGTTTTGGTATAAAACAGCTTGTTTCGTTGTTTTAAGCACGAATACATGCTTTTCGCGCAGTTATAGAAGAAAAAGTTTTGACGCGTAGCAGAGGAGAACTTGTAAAACCGATGTGTTGTGATTTAGCTCGTTTCGGTCTAAAACAGCTTGTTTCGTTGTATTAAGCACGAATACATGCTTTTCGCGCAGTTATAAGAGAAAAAGTTTTGACGCGTATCAGAGAACTTTTAAAACCGATGTGTTCAGATTTAGCTCGTTTCGGTCTAAGACAGCTTGTTTCGTTCTATTAAGCACGAATACATGCTTTTCGCGCAGTTATAAGAGAAAAAGTTTTGACGCGTATCAGAGGAAAACTTGTAAAACCGATGTGTTGTGATTTACCTCGTTTCGGTCTAAAACAACTTGTTTCGTTGGATTAAGCACGAATACATGCTTTTCGCGCAGTTATAAGAGAAAAAGTTTTGACGCGTATCACGTGGATACTTGTAAAACCGATGTGTTGTGATTTAGCTCGTTTCGGTCTAAAACCGCTTGTTTCGATGTTTTAAGCACGAATACATGCTTTTCGCGCAGTTATAGAAGAAAAAGTTTTGACGCGTATTAGAGGGACACTTGTAAAACCGATGTGTTCAGATTTAGCTCATCTTGGTCTAAAGCAGCTTGTTTCGTTGGATTAAGCACGAATACATGCTTTTCGCGCAGTTATAAGAGAAAAAGTTTTGACGCGTATCACGTGGATACTTGTAAAACCGATGTGTTGTGATTTAGCTCGTTTCGGTCTAAAACAGCTTGTTTCGTTCTATTAAGCAAGAATACATGCTTTTCGCGCAGTTATAAGAGAAAAAGTTTTGACGCGTATCAGAGGAAAACTTGTAAAACCGATGTGTTGTGATTTACCTCGTTTCGGTCTAAAACAACTTGTTTCGTTGGATTAAGCACGAATACATGCTTTTCGCGCAGTTATAAGAGAAAAAGTTTTGACGCGTATCACGTGGATACTTGTAAAACCGATGTGTTGTGATTTAGCTCGTTTCGGTCTAAAACCGCTTGTTTCGTTGTATTAAGCACGAATACATGCTTTTCGCGCAGTTTAAGAGAAAAAGTTTTGACGCGTATCAGAGGAACACTCGTAAAACCAATGTGTTGTGATTTAGCTCGTTTCGGTCTAAAACAGCTTGTTTCGTTGGATTAATCACGAATACATGCTTTTCGCGCAGTTATAAGAGAAAAAGTTGACGCGTATGTGTTGACGTTGATGTGTTCAGATTTAGCTCGTTTCGTTGTATTAAGCACGAATACATGCTTTTCGCGCATTTATAAGAGAAAAAGTTTTGACGCCTATTAGGGAGACTTGTAAAACCGATGTGTTGTGGTTTAGCTCGTTTCGGTCTAAAACAGCTTGTTTCGTTGTATTAAGCACGAATACAAGCTTTTTCCGCAGTTATAAGAGAAAAAGTTTTGACGTGTATCAGAGGAAAACTTGTAAAACCGATGTGTTGTGATTAAGCTCGTTTCGGTCTCAAACAGCTTGTTTCGTTGTATTAAGCACGAATACATGCTTTTCGCGCAGTTATAAGAAAAAAAGTTTTGACGCGTATCAGAGGAACACGTAAAACCGATGTGTTCAGATTTACCTCGTTTCGGTCTAAAACAGCTTGTTTCGTTGGATTAAGCAGGAATACATGTTTTCGCGCAGTTATAAGAGAAAAAGTTTTGACGCGTATCTGATTAAAACTTGTAAAACCGATGTGTTGTGATTTACCTCGTTTCGGTCTAAAACAGCTTGTTTCGTTGGATTAAGCACGAATACATGCTTTTCGCGCAGTTATAAGAGAAAACGTTTTGACGCGTATCACGTGGATACTTGTAAAACCGATGTGTTCAGATATAGCTCGTTTTGGTATAAAACAGCTTGTTTCGTTGTTTTAAGCAAGAATACATGCTTTTCGCGCAGTTATAGAAGAAAAAGTTTTGACGCGTATTAGAGGGACACTTGTAAAACCGATGTGTTCAGATTTAGCTGATCTCGGTCTAAAACAGATTGTTTCGTTGTTTTAAGCACGAATACATGCTTTTCGCGCAGTTATAAGAGAAAACGTTTTGACGCGTATCAGAGGAACACTTGTAAAACCGATGTGTTGTGATTTAGCTCGTTTCGGACTAAAACAGCTTGTTTCGTTTTTTTAAGCACGAATACATGCTTTTCGCGCAGTTATAAGAGAAAAAGTTTAGACGCGTATCAGAGGAACACTTGTAAAAACCGATGTGTTGTGATTTAGCTCGTTTCGGACTAAAAAAGCTTGTTTAGTTGTATTAGGCACGAATACATGCTTTTCGCGCAGTTATAAGAGAATAAGCTTTGACGAGTATCACGTGGATACTTGTAAAACCGATGTGTTCAGATATAGCTCGTTTCGGTCTAACACAGCTTGTTTCGTTGTATTATGCACGAATACATGCTTTTCGCGCATTTATAAGAGAAAACGTTCTGACGCGTATCACGTGGATACTTGTAAAACCGATGTGTTCAGATATAGCTCGTTTTGGTCTAAAACAGCTTGTTTCGTTGTATTAAGCACGAATGCATGCTTTTCGCGTAGTTATAAGAGAAAAAGTTTTGACGCGTAGCAGAGGAGAACTTGTAAAACCGATGTGTTGTGATTTAGCTCGTTTCGGTCTAAAACAGCTTGTTTCGTTCTATTAAGCACGAATACATGCTTTTCGGGTAGTTATAAGAGAAAAAGTTTTGACGCGTATCAGAGGAAAACTTGTAAAACCGATGTGTTGTGATTTACCTCGTTTCGGTCTAAAACAACTTGTTTCGTTGGATTAAGCACGAATACATGCTTTTCGCGCAGTTATAAGAGAAAAAGTTTTGACGCGTATCACGTGGATACTTGTAAAACCGATGTGTTGTGATTTAGCTCGTTTCGGTCTAAAACAGCTTGTTTCGTTGTATTAAGCACGAATACATGCTTTTCGCGCAGTTATAAGAGAAAAACTTTTGACGCGTATCACGTGGATACTTGTGAAACCGGTGTGTTCAGATTTAGCTCGTTTCTGTCTAACACAGCTTGTTTCGTTGTATTAAGCACGAATACATGCTTTTCGCGCATTTAAAAGAGAAAAAGTTTTGACGCGTATCACGTGGATACTTGTAAAACCGATGTGTTCAGATATAGCTCGTTTTGGTATAAAACAGCTTGTTTCGTTGTTTTAAGCACGAATACATGCTTTTCGCGCAGTTATAGAAGAAAAAGTTTTGACGCGTAGCAGAGGAGAACTTGTAAAACCGATGTGTTGTGATTTAGCTCGTTTCGGTCTAAGACAGCTTGTTTCGTTCTATTAAGCACGAATACATGCTTTTCGCGCAGTTATAAGAGAAAAAGTTTTGACGCGTATCAGAGGAAAACTTGTAAAACCGATGTGTTGTGATTTACCTCGTTTCGGTCTAAAACAACTTGTTTCGTTGGATTAAGCACGAATACATGCTTTTCGCGCAGTTATAAGAGAAAAAGTTTTGACGCGTATCACGTGGATACTTGTAAAACCGATGTGTTGTGATTTAGCTCGTTTCGGTCTAAAACCGCTTGTTTCGATGTTTTAAGCACGAATACATGCTTTTCGCGCAGTTATAGAAGAAAAAGTTTTGACGCGTATTAGAGGGACACTTGTAAAACCGATGTGTTCAGATTTAGCTCATCTTGGTCTAAAACAGCTTGTTTCGTTGGATTAAGCACGAATACATGCTTTTCGCGCAGTTATAAAAGAAAAAGTTTTGACGCGTATCACGTGGATACTTGTAAAACCGATGTGTTGTGATTTAGCTCGTTTCGGTCTAAAACAGCTTGTTTCGTTCTATTAAGCAACAATACATGCTTTTCGCGCAGTTATAAGAGAAAAAGTTTTGACGCGTATCAGAGGAAAACTTGTAAAACCGATGTGTTGTGATTTACCTCGTTTCGGTCTAAAACAACTTGTTTCGTTGGATTAAGCACGAATACATGCTTTTCGCGCAGTTATAAGAGAAAAAGTTTTGACGCGTATCACGTGGATACTTGTAAAACCGATGTGTTGTGATTTAGCTCGTTTCGGTCTAAAACCGCTTGTTTCGTTGTATTAAGCACGAATACATGCTTTTCGCGCAGTTTAAAAGAAAAAGTTTTGACGCGTATCAGAGGAACACTCGTAAAACCAATGTGTTGTGATTTAGCTCGTTTCGGTCTAAAACAGCTTGTTTCGTTGTATTAAGCACGAATACATGCTTTTCGCGCATTTATAAGAGAAAAAGTTTTGACGCCTATTAGGGAGACTTGTAAAACCGATGTGTTGTGGTTTAGCTCGTTTCGGTCTAAAACAGCTTGTTTCGTTGTATTAAGCACGAATACAAGCTTTTCCCGCAGTTATAAGAGAAAAAGTTTTGACGTGTATCAGAGGAAAACTTGTAAAACCGATGTGTTGTGATTTAGCTCGTTTCGGTCTCAAACAGCTTGTTTCGTTGTATTAAGCACGAATACATGCTTTTCGCGCAGTTATAAGAAAAAAAGTTTTGACGCGTATCAGAGGAACACGTAAAACCGATGTGTTCAGATTTACCTCGTTTCGGTCTAAAACAGCTTGTTTCGTTGGATTAAGCAGGAATACATGTTTTCGCGCAGTTATAAGAGAAAAAGTTTTGACGCGTATCTGATTAAAACTTGTAAAACCGATGTGTTGTGATTTACCTCGTTTCGGTCTAAAACAGCTTGTTTCGTTGGATTAAGCACGAATACATGCTTTTCGCGCAGTTATAAGAGAAAACGTTTTGACGCGTATCACGTGGATACTTGTAAAACCGATGTGTTCAGATATTGCTCGTTTTGGTATAAAACAGCTTGTTTCGTTGTTTTAAGCAAGAATACATGCTTTTCGCGCAGTTATAGAAGAAAAAGTTTTGACGCGTATTAGAGGGACACTTGTAAAACCGATGTGTTCAGATTTAGCTGATCTCGGTCTAAAACAGCTTGTTTCGTTCTATTAAGCACGAATACATGCTTTTCGGGTAGTTATAAGAGAAAAAGTTTTGACGCGTATCAGAGGAACACTTGTAAAACCGATGTGTTGTGATTTAGCTCGTTTCGGACTAAAACAGCTTGTTTCGTTTTTTGAAGCACGAATACATGCTTTTCGCGCAGTTATAAGAGAAAAAGTTTAGACGCGTATCAGAGGAACACTTGTAAAAACCGATGTGTTGTGATTTAGCTCGTTTCGGACTAAAAAAGCTTGTTTATTTGTATTAAGCACGAATACATGCTTTTCGCGCAGTTATAAGAGAATAAGCTTTGACGAGTATCACGTGGATACTTGTAAAACCGATGTGTTCATATATAGCTCGTTTCGGTCTAACACAGCTTGTTTCGTTGTATTATGCACGAATACATGCTTTTCGCGCATTTATAAGAGAAAACGTTCTGACGCGTATCACGTGGATACTTGTAAAACCGATGTGTTCAGATATAGCTCGTTTTGGTCTAAAACAGCTTGTTTCGTTGTATTAAGCACGAATGCATGCTTTTCGCGTAGTTATAAGAGAAAAAGTTTTGACGCGTAGCAGAGGAGAACTTGTAAAACCGATGTGTTGTGATTTAGCTCGTTTCGGTCTAAAACAGCTTGTTTCGTTCTATTAAGCACGAATACATGCTTTTCGGGTAGTTATAAGAGAAAAAGTTTTGACGCGTATCAGAGGAAAACTTGTAAAACCGATGTGTTGTGATTTACCTCGTTTCGGTCTAAAACAACTTGTTTCGTTGGATTAAGCACGAATACATGCTTTTCGCGCAGTTATAAAAGAAAAAGTTTTGACGCGTATCACGTGGATACTTGTAAAACCGATGTGTTGTGATTTAGCTCGTTTCGGTCTAAAACAGCTTGTTTCGTTGTATTAAGCAAGAATACATGCTTTTCGTGCAGTTATAAGAGAAAACGTTTTGACGCGTATCACGTGGATACTTGTAAAACCGGTGTGTTCAGATTTAGCTCGTTTCTGTCTAACACAGCTTGTTTCGTTGTATTAAGCACGAATACATGCTTTTCGCGCATTTAAAAGAGAAAAAGTTTTGACGCGTATCACGTGGATACTTGTAAAACCGATGTGTTCAGATATAGCTCGTTTCGGTCTAAAACCGCTTGTTTCGATGTTTTAAGCACGAATACATGCTTTTCGCGCAGTTATAGAAGAAAAAGTTTTGACGCGTATTAGAGGGACACTTGTAAATCCGATGTGTTCAGATTTAGCTCATCTTGGTCTAAAACAGCTTGTTTCGTTGGATTAAGCACGAATACATGCTTTTCGCGCAGTTATAAGAGAAAAAGTTTTGACGCGTATCACGTGGATACTTGTAAAACCGATGTGTTGTGATTTAGCTCGTTTCGGTCTAAAACCGCTTGTTTCGATGTTTTAAGCACGAATACATGCTTTTCGCGCAGTTATAGAAGAAAAAGTTTTGACGCGTATTAGAGGGACACTTGTAAAACCGATGTGTTCAGATTTAGCTCATCTTGGTCTAAAACAGCTTGTTTCGTTGTTTTAAGCACGAATACATGCTTTTCGCGCAGTTATAAGAGAAAAAGTTTAGACGCGTATCAGGGGAACACTTGTAAAACCGATGTGTTGTGATTTAGCTCGTTTCAGACTAAAACAGCTTGTTCAGTTGTATTAAGCACGAATACATGCTTTAAGCGCTGTTATAAGAGAAAACGTTTTGACGCGTGTCACAGGGACACTTGTAAAACCGATGTGTTCAGATTTAGCTCATCTTGGTCTAAAACAGCTTGTTTCGTTGTTTTAAGCACGAATACATGCTTTTCGCGCAGTTATAAGAGAAAAAGTTTAGACGCGTATCAGGGGAACACTTGTAAAACCGATGTGTTGTGATTTAGCTCGTTTCAGACTAAAACAGCTTGTTCAGTTGTATTAAGCACGAATACATGCTTTTCGCGCTGTTATAAGAGAAAACGTTTTGACGCGTGTCACAGGGACACTTGTAAAACCGATGTGTTGTGATTTAGCTCGTTTCGGTCTAAAACAGCTTGTTTCGTTGTATTAAGCACGAATACATGCTTTTCGCGCAGTTTAAGAGAAAAAGTTTTGACGCGTATCAGAGGAACACTCGTAAAACCAATGTGTTGTGATTTAGCTCGTTTCGGTCTAAAACAGCTTGTTTCGTTGGATTAATCACGAATACATGCTTTTCGCGCAGTTATAAGAGAAAAAGTTGACGCGTATGTGTTGACGTTGATGTGTTCAGATTTAGCTCGTTTCTGTCTAACACAGCTTGTTTCGTTGTATTAAGCACGAATACATGCTTTTCACGCATTTATAAGAGAAAAAGTTTTGACGCCTATTAGGGAGACTTGTAAAACCGATGTGTTGTGGTTTAGCTCGTTTCGGTCTAAAACAACTTGTTTCGTTGTATTAAGCACGAATACAAGCTTTTCGCGCAGTTATAAGAGAAAAAGTTTTGACGTGTATCAGAGGAAAACTTGTAAAACCGATGTGTTGTGATTTAGCTCGTTTCGGACTAAAACAGCTTGTTTCGTTGTTTTAAGCACGAATACATGCTTTTCGCGCAGTTATAAGAGAAAAAGTTTTGACGCGTATCAGAGGAACACGTAAAACCGATGGGTTCAGATTTACCTCGTTTCGGTCTAAAACTGCTTGTTTCGTTGGATTAAGCAGGAATACATGCTTTTCGCGCAGTTATAAGAGAAAACGTTTTGACGCGTATCTGAGGAAAACGTAAAACCGATGTGTTGTGATTTACCTCGTTTCGGTCTAAAACAGCTTGTTTCGTTGTTTTAAGCACGAATACATGCTTTTCGCGCAGTTATAAGAGAAAAAGTTTAGACGCGTATCAGAGGAACACTTGTAAAAACCGATGTGTTGTGATTTAGCTCGTTTCGGACTAAAAAAGCTTGTTTAGTTGTATTAAGCACGAATACATGCTTTTCGCGCAGTTATAAGAGAATAAGCTTTGACGAGTATCACGTGGATACTTGTAAAACCGATGTGTTCAGATATAGCTCGTTTCGGTCTAACACAGCTTGTTTCGTTGTATTATGCACGAATACATGCTTTTCGCTCATTTATAAGAGAAAACGTTCTGACGCGTATCACGTGGATACTTGTAAAACCGATGTGTTCAGATATAGCTCGTTTCGGTCTAAAACAGCTTGTTTCGTTGTATTAAGCACGAATACATGCTTTTCGCGTAGTTATAAGAGAAAAAGTTTTGACGCGTAGCAGAGGAGAACTTGTAAAACCGATGTGTTGTGATTTAGCTCGTTTCGGTCTAAAACAGCTTGTTTCGTTGTATTAAACACGAATACATGCTTTTCGCGCAGTTATAAGGGTTTGACGCGTATCAGAGGAGAACTTGTAAAACCGATGTTTTCAGATTTAGCTCGTTTCGGTCTAAAACAGCTTGTTTCGTTCTATTAAGCACGAATACATGCTTTTCGGGTAGTTATAAGAGAAAAAGTTTTGACGCGTATCAGAGGAAAACTTGTAAAACCGATGTGTTGTGATTTACCTCGTTTCGGTCTAAAACAACTTGTTTCGTTGGATTAAGAGAGAATACATGCTTTTCGCGCAGTTATAAGAGAAAAAGTTTTGACGCGTATCACGTGGATACTTGTAAAACCGATGTGTTGTGATTTAGCTCGTTTCGGTCTAAAACCGCTTGTTTCGATGTTTTAAGCACGAATACATGCTTTTCGCGCAGTTATAGAAGAAAACGTTTTGACGCGTATTAGGGAGACTTGTAAAACCGATGTGTTGTGATTTACCTCGTTTCGGTCTAAAACAACTTGTTTCGTTGGATTAAGCACGAATACATGCTTTTCGCGCAGTTATAAGAGAAAAAGTTTTGACGCGTATCACGTGGATACTTGTAAAACCGATGTGTTGTGATTTAGCTCGTTTCGGTCTAAAACCGCTTGTTTCGATGTTTTAAGCACGAATACATGCTTTTCGCGCAGTTATAGAAGAAAAAGTTTTGACGCGTATTAGAGGGACACTTGTAAAACCGATGTGTTCAGATTTAGCTCATCTTGGTCTAAAACAGCTTGTTTCGTTGTTTTAGGCACGAATGCATGCTTTTCGCGCAGTTATAAGAGAAAAAGTTTAGACGCGTATCAGGGGAACACTTGTAAAACCGATGTGTTGTGATTTAGCTCGTTTCGGACTAAAACAGCTTGTTCAGTTGTATTAAGCACGAATACATGCTTTTCGCGCTGTTATAAGAGAAAACGTTTTGACGCGTGTCACAGGGACACTTGTAAAACCGATGTGTTGTGATTTAGCTCGTTTCGGTCTAAAACAACTTGTTTCCTTGTATTAAGCACAAATACATGCTTTTCGCGCAGTTTAAGAGAAAAAGTTTTGACGCGTATCAGAGGAACACTCGTAAAACCAATGTGTTGTGATTTAGCTCGTTTCGGTCTAAAACAGCTTGTTTCGTTGGATTAATCACGAATACATGCTTTTCGCGCAGTTATAAGAGAAAAAGTTGACGCGTATGTGTTGACGTTGATGTGTTCAGATTTAGCTCGTTTCTGTCTAACACAGCTTGTTTCGTTGTATTAAGCACGAATACATGCTTTTCGCGCATTTATAAGAGAAAAAGTTTTGACGCCTATTAGGGAGACTTGTAAAACCGATGTGTTGTGGTTTAGCTCGTTTCGGTCTAAAACAGCTTGTTTCGTTGTATTAAGCACGAATACATGCTTTTCGCGCAGTTATAAGAGAAAAAGTTTTGACGCGTATCAGATTAACACTTGTAAAACCGATGTGTTGTGATTTAGCTCGTTTCGGTCTAAAACAGCTTGTTTCGTTGTATTAAGCACAAATACAAGCTTTTCGCGCAGTTATAAGAGAAAAAGTTTTGACGTGTATCAGAGGAAGACTTGTAAAACCGATGTGTTGTGATTTAGCTCGTTTCGGTCTAAAACAGCTTGTTTCGTTGTATTAAGCACGAATACATGCTTTTCGCGCAGTTATAAGAAAAAAAGTTTTGACGCGTATCAGAGGAACACGTAAAACCGATGTGTTCAGATTTACCTCGTTTCGGTCTAAAACAGCTTGTTTCGTTGGAATAAGCAGGAATACATGCTTTTCGCGCAGTTATAAGAGAAAAAGTTTTGACGCGTATCTGAGGAAAACTTGTAAAACCGATGTGTTGTGATTTACCTCGTTTCGGTCTAAAACAGCTTGTTTCGTTGGATTAAGCACGAATACATGCTTTTCGCGCAGTTATAGAAGAAAAAGTTTTGACGCGTATTAGAGGGACACTTGTAAAACCGATGTGTTCAGATTTAGCTCATCTCGGTCTAAAACAGCTTGTTTCGTTGTTTTAAGCACGAATACCTGCTTTTCGCGCAGTTATAAGAGAAAAAGTTTTGACGCGTATCAGAGGAACACTTGTAAAAAAGATGTGTTGTGATTTAGCTCGTTTCGGACTAAAACAGCTTGTTTCGTTGTTTTAAGCACGAATACATGCTTTTCGCGCAGTTATAAGAGAAAAAGTTTAGACGCGTATCACGTGGATACTTGTAAAACCGATGTGTTCAGATATAGCTCGTTTCGGTCGAACACAGCTTGTTTCATTGTATTATGCACAAATACATGCTTTTCGCGCATTTATAAGAGAAAACGTTTTGACGCGTATCACGTGGATACTTGTAAAACCGATGTGTTCAGATATAGCTCGTTTCGGTCTAAAACAGCTTGTTTCGTTGTATTAAGCACGAATACATGCTTTTCGCGCAGTTATAAGAGAAAAAGTTTTGACGCGTATCAGAGGAGAACTTGTAAAACCGATGTGTTCAGATTTAGCTCGTTTCGGTCTAAAACAGCTTGTTTCGTTCTATTAAGCACGAATACATGCTTTTCGCGCAGTTATAAGAGAAAAAGTTTTGACGCGTATGAGAGGAAAACTTGTGAAACCGATGTGTTGTGATTTACCTCGTTTCGGTCTAAAACAACTTGTTTCGTTCGATTAAGCACGAATACATGCTTTTCGCGCAGTTATAAGTGAAAACGTTTTGACGCGTATCACGTGGATACTTGTAAAACCGATGTGTTGTGATTTAGCTCGTTTCGGTCTAAAACCGCTTGTTTCGTTCGATTAAGCACGAATACATGCTTTTCGCGCAGTTATAAGAGAAAAAGTTTTGACGCGTATCTGAGGAAAACTTGTAAAACCGATGTGTTGTGATTTACCTCGTTTCTGTCTAACACAGCTTGTTTCGTTGTATTAAGCACGAATACATGCTTTTCGCGCATTTATAAGAGAAAAAGTTTTGACGCCTATTAGGGAGACTTGTGAAACCGATGTGTTGTGGTTTGGCTCGTTTCGGTCTAAAACAGCTTGTTTCGTTGAATTAAGCACGAATACATGCTTTTCGCGCAGTTATAAGAGAAAAAGTTTTGACGCGTATCACGTGGATACTTGTAAAACCGATGTGTTGTGATTTAGCTCGTTTCGGTCTAAAACCGCTTGTTTCGATGTTTTAAGCACGAATACATGCTTTTCGCGCAGTTATAGAAGAAAACGTTTTGACGCGTATTAGGGACACTTGCAAAACCGATGTGTTGTGATTTAGCTCGTTTCGGTCTAAAACAGCTTGTTTCGTTGTATTAAGCACGAATACATGCTTTTCGCGCAGTTATAAGAGAAAAAGTTTTGACGCGTATCAGATTAACACTTGTAAAACCGATGTGTTGTGATTTAGCTCGTTTCGGTCTAAAACAGCTTGTTTCGTTGTATTAAGCACGAATACAAGCTTTTCGCGCAGTTATAAGAGAAAAAGTTTTGACGTGTATCAGAGGAAGACTTGTAAAACCGATGTGTTGTGATTTAGCTCGTTTCGGTCTAAAACAGCTTGTTTCGTTGTATTAAGCACGAATACATGCTTTTCGCGCAGTTATAAGAAAAAAAGTTTTGACGCGTATCAGAGGAACACGTAAAACCGATGTGTTCAGATTTACCTCGTTTCGGTCTAAAACAGCTTGTTTCGTTGGAATAAGCAGGAATACATGCTTTTCGCGCAGTTATAGGAGAAAAAGTTTTGACGCGTATCTGAGGAAAACTTGTAAAACCGATGTGTTGTGATTTACCTCGTTTCGGTCTAAAACAGCTTGTTTCGTTGGATTAAGCACGAATACATGCTTTTCGCGCAGTTATAGAAGAAAAAGTTTTGACGCGTATTAGAGGGACACTTGTAAAACCGATGTGTTCAGATTTAGCTCATCTCGGTCTAAAACAGCTTGTTTCGTTGTTTTAAGCACGAATACATGCTTTTCGCGCAGTTATAAGAGAAAAAGTTTTGACGCGTATCAGAGGAACACTTGTAAAAAAGATGTGTTGTGATTTAGCTCGTTTCGGACTAAAACAGCTTGTTTCGTTGTTTTAAGCACGAATACATGCTTTTCGCGCAGTTATAAGAGAAAAAGTTTAGACGCGTATCACGTGGATACTTGTAAAACCGATGTGTTCAGATATAGCTCGTTTCGGTCGAACACAGCTTGTTTCATTGTATTATGCACAAATACATGCTTTTCGCGCATTTATAAGAGAAAACGTTTTGACGCGTATCACGTGGATACTTGTAAAACCGATGTGTTCAGATATAGCTCGTTTCGGTCTAAAACAGCTTGTTTCGTTGTATTAAGCACGAATACATGCTTTTCGCGCAGTTATAAGAGAAAAAGTTTTGACGCGTATCAGAGGAGAACTTGTAAAACCGATGTGTTCAGATTTAGCTCGTTTCGGTCTAAAACAGCTTGTTTCGTTCTATTAAGCACGAATACATGCTTTTCGCGCAGTTATAAGAGAAAAATTTTGACGCGTATGAGAGGAAAACTTGTGAAACCGATGTGTTGTGATTTACCTCGTTTCGGTCTAAAACAACTTGTTTCGTTCGATTAAGCACGAATACATGCTTTTCGCGCAGTTATAAGTGAAAACGTTTTGACGCGTATCACGTGGATACTTGTAAAACCGATGTGTTGTGATTTAGCTCGTTTCGGTCTAAAACCGCTTGTTTCGTTCGATTAAGCACGAATACATGCTTTTCGCGCAGTTATAAGAGAAAAAGTTTTGACGCGTATCTGAGGAAAACTTGTAAAACCGATGTGTTGTGATTTACCTCGTTTCTGTCTAACACAGCTTGTTTCGTTGTATTAAGCACGAATACATGCTTTTCGCGCATTTATAAGAGAAAAAGTTTTGACGCCTATTAGGGAGACTTGTGAAACCGATGTGTTGTGGTTTGGCTCGTTTCGGTCTAAAACAGCTTGTTTCGTTGAATTAAGCACGAATACATGCTTTTCGCGCAGTTATAAGAGAAAAAGTTTTGACGCGTATCACGTGGATACTTGTAAAACCGATGTGTTGTGATTTAGCTCGTTTCGGTCTAAAACCGCTTGTTTCGATGTTTTAAGCACGAATACATGCTTTTCGCGCAGTTATAGAAGAAAACGTTTTGACGCGTATTAGGGAGACTTGCAAAACCGATGTGTTGTGATTTAGCTCGTTTCGGTCTAAAACAGCTTGTTTCGTTGTATTAAGCACGAATACATGCTTTTCGCGCAGTTATAAGAGAAAAAGTTTTGACGCGTATCACGTGGATACTTGTAAAACCGATGTGTTCAGATTTACCTCGTTTCGGTCTAAAACAGCTTGATTCGTTGTATTAAGCACGCATACATGCTTTTCGCGCAATTATAAGAGAAAAAGTTGACGCGTATCACGTGGATACTTGTAAAACCGATGTGTTCAGATATAGCTCGTTTTGGTATAAAACAGCTTGTGTCGTTGTTTTAAGCACGAATACATGCTTTTCGCGCAGTTACAGAAGAAAAAGTTTTGACGCGTATTAGAGGGACACTTGTAAAACCGATGTGTTCAGATTTAGCTCATCTCGGTCTAAAACAGCTTGTTTCGTTGTTTTAAGCACGAATACATGCTTTTCGCGCAGTTATAAGAGAAAAAGTTTAGACGCGTATCAGGGGAACACTTGTAAAACCGATGTGTTGTGATTTAGCTCGTTTCGGACTAAAACAGCTTGTTTAGTTGTATTAAGCACGAATACATGCTTTTCGCGCTGTTGTAAGAGAAAACGTTTTGACGCGTGTCACAGGGACACTTGTAAAACCGATGTGTTCAGATTTAGCTCGTTTCGGTCTAACACAGCTTGTTTCGTTGTATTAAGCACGAATACATGCTTTTCGTGCATTTATAAGAGAAAAAGTTTTGACGCGTATTACGTGGATACTTGTAAAACAGATGTGTTGTGATTTAGCTCGTTTCGGTCTAAAACCGCTTGTTTCGATGTTTTAAGCACGAATACATGCTTTTCGCGCAGTTATAGAAGAAAACGTTTTGACGCGTATTAGGGAGACGTAAAACCTATGTGTTGTAATTTACCTCGTTTCGGTCTAAAACAGCTTGTTTCGTTGGATTAAGCACGAATACATGCTTTTCGCGCAGTTATAGAAGAAACCGTTTTGACGCGTATTATAGGGAGACTTGTAAAACCGATGTGTTGTGATTTAGCTCGTTTCGGTCTAAAACAGCTTGTTTCCTTGATTTAAGCACGAATACATGCTTTTCGCGCAGTTATAGGAGAAAAAGTTTAGACGCATATCAGAGGAACACTTGTAAAAACCGATGTGTTGTGATTTAGCTCGTTTCGGACTAAAAAAGCGTCTTTAGTTGTATTAAGCACGAATACATGCTTTTCGCGCAGTTATAAGAGAAAAAGCTTTGACGAGTATCACGTGGATACTTGTAAAACCGATGTGTTCAGATATAGCTCGTTTCGGTCTAAAACAGCTTGTTTCGTTGTATTCAGCACGAATACATGCTTTTCGCGTAGTTATAAGAGAAAAAGTTTTGACGCGTAGCAGAGGAGAACTTGTAAAACTGATGTGTTGTGATTTAGCTCGTTTCGGTCTAAAACAACTTGTTTCGTTGTATTAAGCACGAATACATGCTTTTCGCGCAGTTATAAGAGAAAAAGTTTTGACGCGTATCAGAGGAGAACTTGTAAAACCGATGTGTTCAGATTTAGCTCGTTTCGGTCTAAAACAGCTTGTTTCGTTCTATTAAGCACGAATACAAGCTTTTCGCGCAGTTATAAGAGAAAAAGTTTTGACGCGTATCAGAGGAAAACTTGTAAAACCGATGTGTTGTGATTTACCTCGTTTCGGTCTAAAACAACTTGTTTCGTTGGATTAAGCACGAATACATGCTTTTCGCGCAGTTATAAGAGAAAAAGTTTTGACGCGTATCACGTGGATACTTGTAAAACCGATGTGTTGTGATTTAGCTCGTTTCGGTCTAAAACCGCTTGTTTCGTTGTAATTAGCACGAATACATGCTTTTCGCGCAGTTTAAGAGAAAAAGTTTTGACGCGTATCAGAGGAACACTCGTAAAACCAATGTGTTGTGATTTAGCTCGTTTCGGTCTAAAACAGCTTGTTTCGTTGGATTAATCACGAATACATGCTTTTCGCGCAGTTATAAGAGAAAAAGTTGACGCGTATGTGTTGACGTTGATGTGTTCAGATTTAGCTCGTTTCTGTCTAACACAGCTTGTTTCGTTGTATTAAGCACGAATACATGCTTTTCGCGCATTTATAAGAGAAAAAGTTTTGACGCCTATTTGGGAGACTTGTAAAACCGATGTGTTGTGGTTTAGCTCGTTTCGGTCTAAAACAGCTTGTTTCGCTGAATTAAGCACGAATACATGCTTTTCGCGCAGTTATAAGAGAAAAAGTTTTGACGCGTATCACGTGGATACTTGTAAAACCGATGTGTTGTGATTTAGCTCGTTTCGGTCTAAAACCGCTTGTTTCGATGTTTTAAGCACGAATACATGCTTTTCGCGCAGTTATAGAAGAAAACGTTTTGACGCGTATTAGAGAGACTTGCAAAACCGATGTGTTGTGATTTAGCTCGTTTCGGTCTAAAACAGCTTGTTTCGTTGTATTAAGCACGAATACATGCTTTTCGCGCAGTTATAAGAGAAAAAGTTTTGACGCGTATCAGAGGAGAACTTGCAAAACCGATGTGTTCAGATTTAGCTCGTTTCGGTCTAAAACAGCTTGTTTCGTTCTATTAAGCACGAATACATGCTTTTCGCGAAGTTATAAGAGAAAAAGTTTTGACGCGTATGAGAGGAAAACTTGTGAAACCGATGTGTTGTGATTTACCTCGTTTCGGTCTAAAACAACTTGTTTCGTTCGATTAAGCACGAATACATGCTTTTCGCGCAGTTATAAGTGAAAAAGTTTTGACGCGTATCACGTGGATACTTGTAAAACCGATGTGTTGTGATTTAGCTCGTTTCGGTCTAAAACCGCTTGTTTCGATGTTTTAAGCACGAATACATGCTTTTCGCGCAGTTATAAGAGAAAAAGTTTTGACGCGTATCAGATTAACTCTTGTAAAACCGATGTGTTGTGATTTAGCTCGTTTCGGTCTAAAACAGCTTGTTTCGTTGTATTAAGCAGGAATACAAGCTTTTCGCACAGTTATAAGAGAAAAAGTTTTGACGTGTATCAGAGGAAAACTTGTAAAACCGATGTGTTGTGATTTAGCTCGTTTCGGTCTAAAACAGCTTGTTTCGTTGTATTAAGCACGAATACATGCTTTTCGCGCAGTTATAAGAGAAAAAGTTTTGACGCGTATCACGTGGATACTTGTAAAACCGATGTGTTCAGATATAGCTCGTTTTTGTATAAAACAGCTTGTTTCGTTGTTTTAAGCACGAATACATGCTTTTCGCGCAGTTATAGAAGAAAAAGTTTTGACGCGTATTAGAGGGACACTTGTAAAACCGATGTGTTCAGATTTAGCTCATCTCGGTCTAAAACAGCTTGTTTCGTTGTTTTAAGCACGAATACATGCTTTTCGCGCAGTTATAAGAGAAAAAGTTTTGACGCGTATCAGAGGAACACTTGTAAAACCGATGTGTTGTGATTTAGCTCGTTTCGGACTAAAACAGCTTGTTTCGTTGTTTTAAGCACGAATACATGCTTTTCGCGCAGTTATAAGAGAAAAAGTTTAGACGCGTATCAGAGGAACACTTGTAAAAACCGATGTGTTGTGATTTAGCTCGTTTCGGACTAAAAAAGCTTGTTTAGTTGTATTAAGCACGAATACATGCTTTTCGCGCAGTTATAAGAGAAAAAGCTTTGACGAGTATCACGTGGATACTTGTAAAACCGATGTGTTCAGATATAGCTCGTTTCGGTCGAACACAGCTTGTTTCGTTGTATTATGCACAAATACATGCTTTTCGCGTAGTTATGAGAGAAAAAGATTTGACGCGTAGCAGAGGAGAACTTGTAAAACCGATGTGTTGTGATTTAGCTCGTTTCGGTCTAAAACAGCTTGTTTCGTTGTATTAAGCACGAATACATGCTTTTCGCGCAGTTATAAGAGAAAAAGTTTTGACGCGTATCAGAGGAGAACTTGTAAAACCGATGTGTTCAGATTTAGCTCGTTTCGGTCTAAAACAGCTTGTTTCGTTCTATTAGGCACGAATACATGCTTTTCGCGCAGTTATAAGAGAAAAAGTTTTGACGCGTATCAGAGGAAAACTTGTAAAACCGATGTGTTGTGATTTACCTCGTTTCGGTCTAAAACAACTTGTTTCGTTGGATTAAGCACGAATACATGCTTTTCGCGCAGTTATAAAAGAAAAAGTTTTGACGCGTATCACGTGGATACTTGTAAAACCGATGTGTTGTGATTTAGCTCGTTTCGGTCTAAAACCGCTTGTTTCGTTGTATTAAGCACGAATACATGCTTTTCGCGCAGTTTAAGAGAAAAAGTTTTGACGCGTATCAGAGGAACACTCGTAAAACCAATGTGTTGTGATTTAGCTCGTTTCGGTCTAAAAACAGCTTGTTTCGTTGGATTAATCACGAATACATGCTTTTCGCGCAGTTATAAGAGAAAAAGTTGACGCGTATGTGTTGACGTTGATGTGTTCAGATTTAGCTCGTTTCTGTCTAACACAGCTTGTTTCGTTGTATTAAGCACGAATACATGCTTTTCGCGCATTTATAAGAGAAAAAGTTTTGACGCCTATTAGGGAGACATGTGAAACCGATGTGTTGTGGTTTAGCTCGTTTCGGTCTGAAACAGCTTGTTTCGTTGAATTAAGCACGAATACATGCTTTTCGCGCAGTTATAAGAGAAAAAGTTTTGACGCGTATCACGTGGATACTTGTAAAACCGATGTGTTGTGATTTAGCTCGTTTCGGTCTAAAACCGCTTGTTTCGATGTTTAAGCACGAATACATGCTTTTCGCGCAGTTATAGAAGAAAACGTTTTGACGCGTATTAGGGAGACTTGCAAACCGATGTGTTGTGATTTAGCTCGTTTCGGTCTAAAACAGCTTGTTTCGTTGTATTAAGCACGAATACATGCTTTTCGCGCAGTTATAAGAGAAAAAGTTTTGACGCGTATCACGTGGATATTTGTAAAACCGATGTGTTCAGATTTACCTCGTTTCGGTCTAAAACAGCTTGTGTCGTTGTTTTAAGCACGAATACATGCTTTTCGCGCAGTTACAGAAGAAAAAGTTTTGACGCGTATTAGAGGGACACTTGTAAAACCGATGTGTTCAGATTTAGCTCATCTCGGTCTAAAACAGCTTGTTTCGTTGTTTTAAGCACGAATACATGCTTTTCGCGCAGTTATAAGAGAAAAAGTTTAGACGCGTATCAGGGGAACACTTGTAAAACCGATGTGTTCAGATTTAGCTCGTTCTCGGTCTAACACAGCTTGTTTCGTTGTATTAAGCACGAATACATGCTTTTCGCGCATTTATAAGAGAAAAAGTTTTTGACGCATATTACGTGGATACTTGTAAAACAGATGTGTTGTGATTTAGTCTCGTTTCGGTCTAAAACCGCTTGTTTCGATGTTTTAAGCACGAATACATGCTTTTCGCGCAGTTATAGAAGAAAACGTTTTGACGCGTATTAGGGAGACTTAAAACCGATGTGTTGTAATTTACCTCGTTTCGGTCTAAAACAGCTTGTTTCGTTGGATTAAGCACGAATACATGCTTTTCGCGCAGTTATAGAAGAAAACGTTTTGACGCGTATTATAGGGAGACTTGTAAAACCGATGTGTTGTGATTTAGCTCGTTTCGGTCTAAAACAGCTTGTTTCGTTGTATTAAAGCACGAAAACATGCTTTTCGGCAGTTTAAGAGAAAAAGTTTTGACGCGCATCAGAGGAACACTCGTAAAACCAGTGTTGTGATTTAGCTTGTTTCGGACTAAAAAAGCTTCTTTAGTTGTATTAAGCACGAATACATGCTTTTCGCGCAGTTATAAGAGAAAAAGCTTTGACGAGTATCACGTGGATACTTGTAAAACCGATGTGTTCAGATATAGCTCGTTTCGGTCTAAAACAGCTTGTTTCGTTGTATTAAGCACGAATACATGCTTTTCGCGTAGTTATAAGAGAAAAAGTTTTGACGCGTAGCAGAGGAGAACTTGTAAAACTGATGTGTTGTGATTTAGCTCGTTTCGGTCTAAAACAACTTGTTTCCTTGTATTAAGCACGAATACATGCTTTTCGCGCAGTTATAAGAGAAAACGTTTTGACGCGTATCAGAGGAGAACTTGTAAAACCGATGTGTTCAGATTTAGCTCGTTTCGGTTTAAAACAGCTTGTTTCGTTCTATTAAGCACGAATACATGCTTTTCGCGCAGTTATAAGAGAAAAAGTTTTGACGCGTATCAGAGGAAAACTTGTAAAACCGATGTGTTGTGATTTACCTCGTTTCGGTCTAAAACAACTTGTTTCGTTGTATTAAGCACGAATACATGCTTTTCGCGCAGTTTAAGAGAAAAAGTTTTGACGCGCATCAGAGGAACACTCGTAAAACCAGTGTTGTGATTTAGCTCGTTTCGGTCTAAAACAGCTTGTTTCGTTGGATTAATCACGAATACATGCTTTTCGCGCAGTTATAAGAGAAAAAGTTTTGACGCGTATCACGTGGATACTTGTAAAACCGATGTGTTGTGATTTAGCTCGTTTCGGTCTAAAACCGCTTGTTTCGTTGTATTAAGCACGAATACATGCTTTTCGCGCAGTTTAAGAGAAAAAGTTTTGACGCGTATCAGAGGAACACTCGTAAAACCAATGTGTTGTGATTTAGCTCATTTCGGTCTAAAACAGCTTGTTTCGTTGGATTAATCACGAATACATGCTTTTCGCGCAGTTATAAGTGAAAAAGTTTTGACGCGTATCACGTGGATACTTGTAAAACCGATGTGTTGTGATTTAGCTCGTTTCGGTCTAAAACCGCTTGTTTCGATGTTTTAAGCACGAATACATGCTTTTCGCGCAGTTATAAGAGAAAAAGTTTTGACGCGTATCAGATTAACTCTTGTAAAACCGATGTGTTGTGATTTAGCTCGTTTCGGTCTAAAACAGCTTGTTTCGTTGTATTAAGCAGGAATACAAGCTTTTCGCACAGTTATAAGAGAAAAAGTTTTGACGTGTATCAGAGGAAAACTTGTAAAACCGATGTGTTGTGATTTAGCTCGTTTCGGTCTAAAACAGCTTGTTTCGTTGTATTAAGCACGAATACATGCTTTTCGCGCAGTTATAAGAGAAAAAGTTTTGACGCGTATCACGTGGATACTTGTAAAACCGATGTGTTCAGATATAGCTCGTTTTTGTATAAAACAGCTTGTTTCGTTGTTTTAAGCACGAATACATGCTTTTCGCGCAGTTATAGAAGAAAAAGTTTTGACGCGTATTAGAGGGACACTTGTAAAACCGATGTGTTCAGATTTAGCTCATCTCGGTCTAAAACAGCTTGTTTCGTTGTTTTAAGCACGAATACATGCTTTTCGCGCAGTTATAAGAGAAAAAGTTTTGACGCGTATCAGAGGAACACTTGTAAAACCGATGTGTTGTGATTTAGCTCGTTTCGGACTAAAACAGCTTGTTTCGTTGTTTTAAGCACGAATACATGCTTTTCGCGCAGTTATAAGAGAAAAAGTTTAGACGCGTATCAGAGGAACACTTGTAAAAACCGATGTGTTGTGATTTAGCTCGTTTCGGACTAAAAAAGCTTGTTTAGTTGTATTAAGCACGAATACATGCTTTTCGCGCAGTTATAAGAGAAAAAGCTTTGACGAGTATCACGTGGATACTTGTAAAACCGATGTGTTCAGATATAGCTCGTTTCGGTCGAACACAGCTTGTTTCGTTGTATTATGCACAAATACATGCTTTTCGCGTAGTTATGAGAGAAAAAGATTTGACGCGTAGCAGAGGAGAACTTGTAAAACCGATGTGTTGTGATTTAGCTCGTTTCGGTCTAAAACAGCTTGTTTCGTTGTATTAAGCACGAATACATGCTTTTCGCGCAGTTATAAGAGAAAAAGTTTTGACGCGTATCAGAGGAGAACTTGTAAAACCGATGTGTTCAGATTTAGCTCGTTTCGGTCTAAAACAGCTTGTTTCGTTCTATTAGGCACGAATACATGCTTTTCGCGCAGTTATAAGAGAAAAAGTTTTGACGCGTATCAGAGGAAAACTTGTAAAACCGATGTGTTGTGATTTACCTCGTTTCGGTCTAAAACAACTTGTTTCGTTGGATTAAGCACGAATACATGCTTTTCGCGCAGTTATAAGAGAAAAAGTTTTGACGCGTATCACGTGGATACTTGTAAAACCGATGTGTTGTGATTTAGCTCGTTTCGGTCTAAAACCGCTTGTTTCGTTGTATTAAGCACGAATACATGCTTTTCGCGCAGTTTAAGAGAAAAAGTTTTGACGCGTATCAGAGGAACACTCGTAAAACCAATGTGTTGTGATTTAGCTCGTTTCGGTCTAAAACAGCTTGTTTCGTTGGATTAATCACGAATACATGCTTTTCGCGCAGTTATAAGAGAAAAAGTTGACGCGTATGTGTTGACGTTGATGTGTTCAGATTTAGCTCGTTTCTGTCTAACACAGCTTGTTTCGTTGTATTAAGCACGAATACATGCTTTTCGCGCATTTATAAGAGAAAAAGTTTTGACGCCTATTAGGGAGACTTGTGAAACCGATGTGTTGTGGTTTAGCTCGTTTCGGTCTGAAACAGCTTGTTTCGTTGAATTAAGCACGAATACATGCTTTTCGCGCAGTTATAAGAGAAAAAGTTTTGACGCGTATCACGTGGATACTTGTAAAACCGATGTGTTGTGATTTAGCTCGTTTCGGTCTAAAACCGCTTGTTTCGATGTTTTAAGCACGAATACATGCTTTTCGCGCAGTTATAGAAGAAAACGTTTTGACGCGTATTAGGGAGACTTGCAAACCGATGTGTTGTGATTTAGCTCGTTTCGGTCTAAAACAGCTTGTTTCGTTGTATTAAGCACGAATACATGCTTTTCGCGCAGTTATAAGAGAAAAAGTTTTGACGCGTATCACGTGGATACTTGTAAAACCGATGTGTTCAGATTTACCTCGTTTCGGTCTAAAACAGCTTGATTCGTTGTATTAAGCACGCATGCATGCTTTTCGCGCAATTATAAGAGAAAAAGTTGACGCGTATCACGTGGATACTTGTAAAACCGATGTGTTCAGATATAGCTCGTTTTGGTATAAAACAGCTTGTGTCGTTGTTTTAAGCACGAATACATGCTTTTCGCGCAGTTACAGAAGAAAAAGTTTTGACGCGTATTAGAGGGACACTTGTAAAACCGATGTGTTCAGATTTAGCTCATCTCGGTCTAAAACAGCTTGTTTCGTTGTTTTAAGCACGAATACATGCTTTTCGCGCAGTTATAAGAGAAAAAGTTTAGACGCGTATCAGGGGAACACTTGTAAAACCGATGTGTTGTGATTTAGCTCGTTTCGGACTAAAACAGCTTGTTTAGTTGTATTAAGCACGAATACATGCTTTTCGCGCTGTTGTAAGAGAAAACGTTTTGACGCGTGTCACAGGGACACTTGTAAAACCGATGTGTTCAGATTTAGCTCGTTTCGGTCTAACACAGCTTGTTTCGTTGTATTAAGCACGAATACATGCTTTTCGTGCATTTATAAGAGAAAAAGTTTTGACGCGTATTACGTGGATACTTGTAAAACAGATGTGTTGTGATTTAGCTCGTTTCGGTCTAAAACCGCTTGTTTCGATGTTTTAAGCACGAATACATGCTTTTCGCGCAGTTATAGAAGAAAACGTTTTGACGCGTATTAGGGAGACGTAAAACCTATGTGTTGTAATTTACCTCGTTTCGGTCTAAAACAGCTTGTTTCGTTGGATTAAGCACGAATACATGCTTTTCGCGCAGTTATAGAAGAAACCGTTTTGACGCGTATTATAGGGAGACTTGTAAAACCGATGTGTTGTGATTTAGCTCGTTTCGGTCTAAAACAGCTTGTTTCCTTGATTTAAGCACGAATACATGCTTTTCGCGCAGTTATAGGAGAAAAAGTTTAGACGCATATGAGAGGAACACTTGTAAAAACCGATGTGTTGTGATTTAGCTCGTTTCGGACTAAAAAAGCGTCTTTAGTTGTATTAAGCACGAATACATGCTTTTCGCGCAGTTATAAGAGAAAAAGCTTTGACGAGTATCACGTGGATACTTGTAAAACCGATGTGTTCAGATATAGCTCGTTTCGGTCTAAAACAGCTTGTTTCGTTGTATTCAGCACGAATACATGCTTTTCGCGTAGTTATAAGAGAAAAAGTTTTGACGCGTAGCAGAGGAGAACTTGTAAAACTGATGTGTTGTGATTTAGCTCGTTTCGGTCTAAAACAACTTGTTTCGTTGTATTAAGCACGAATACATGCTTTTCGCGCAGTTATAAGAGAAAAAGTTTTGACGCGTATCAGAGGAGAACTTGTAAAACCGATGTGTTCAGATTTAGCTCGTTTCGGTCTAAAACAGCTTGTTTCGTTCTATTAAGCACGAATACAAGCTTTTCGCGCAGTTATAAGAGAAAAAGTTTTGACGCGTATCAGAGGAAAACTTGTAAAACCGATGTGTTGTGATTTACCTCGTTTCGGTCTAAAACAACTTGTTTCGTTGGATTAAGCACGAATACATGCTTTTCGCGCAGTTATAAGAGAAAAAGTTTTGACGCGTATCACGTGGATACTTGTAAAACCGATGTGTTGTGATTTAGCTCGTTTCGGTCTAAAACCGCTTGTTTCGTTGTATTAAGCACGAATACATGCTTTTCGCGCAGTTTAAGAGAAAAAGTTTTGACGCGTATCAGAGGAACACTCGTAAAACCAATGTGTTGTGATTTAGCTCGTTTCGGTCTAAAACAGCTTGTTTCGTTGGATTAATCACGAATACATGCTTTTCGCGCAGTTATAAGAGAAAAAGTTGACGCGTATGTGTTGACGTTGATGTGTTCAGATTTAGCTCGTTTCTGTCTAACACAGCTTGTTTCGTTGTATTAAGCACGAATACATGCTTTTCGCGCATTTATAAGAGAAAAAGTTTTGACGCCTATTTGGGAGACTTGTAAAACCGATGTGTTGTGGTTTAGCTCGTTTCGGTCTAAAACAGCTTGTTTCGCTGAATTAAGCACGAATACATGCTTTTCGCGCAGTTATAAGAGAAAAAGTTTTGACGCGTATCACGTGGATACTTGTAAAACCGATGTGTTGTGATTTAGCTCGTTTCGGTCTAAAACCGCTTGTTTCGATGTTTTAAGCACGAATACATGCTTTTCGCGCAGTTATAGAAGAAAACGTTTTGACGCGTATTAGAGAGACTTGCAAAACCGATGTGTTGTGATTTAGCTCGTTTCGGTCTAAAACAGCTTGTTTCGTTGTATTAAGCACGAATACATGCTTTTCGCGCAGTTATAAGAGAAAAAGTTTTGACGCGTATCAGAGGAGAACTTGCAAAACCGATGTGTTCAGATTTAGCTCGTTTCGGTCTAAAACAGCTTGTTTCGTTCTATTAAGCACGAATACATGCTTTTCGCGAAGTTATAAGAGAAAAAGTTTTGACGCGTATGAGAGGAAAACTTGTGAAACCGATGTGTTGTGATTTACCTCGTTTCGGTCTAAAACAACTTGTTTCGTTCGATTAAGCACGAATACATGCTTTTCGCGCAGTTATAAGTGAAAAAGTTTTGACGCGTATCACGTGGATACTTGTAAAACCGATGTGTTGTGATTTAGCTCGTTTCGGTCTAAAACCGCTTGTTTCGATGTTTTAAGCACGAATACATGCTTTTCGCGCAGTTATAAGAGAAAAAGTTTTGACGCGTATCAGATTAACTCTTGTAAAACCGATGTGTTGTGATTTAGCTCGTTTCGGTCTAAAACAGCTTGTTTCGTTGTATTAAGCAGGAATACAAGCTTTTCGCACAGTTATAAGAGAAAAAGTTTTGACGTGTATCAGAGGAAAACTTGTAAAACCGATGTGTTGTGATTTAGCTCGTTTCGGTCTAAAACAGCTTGTTTCGTTGTATTAAGCACGAATACATGCTTTTCGCGCAGTTATAAGAGAAAAAGTTTTGACGCGTATCACGTGGATACTTGTAAAACCGATGTGTTCAGATATAGCTCGTTTTTGTATAAAACAGCTTGTTTCGTTGTTTTAAGCACGAATACATGCTTTTCGCGCAGTTATAGAAGAAAAAGTTTTGACGCGTATTAGAGGGACACTTGTAAAACCGATGTGTTCAGATTTAGCTCATCTCGGTCTAAAACAGCTTGTTTCGTTGTTTTAAGCACGAATACATGCTTTTCGCGCAGTTATAAGAGAAAAAGTTTTGACGCGTATCAGAGGAACACTTGTAAAACCGATGTGTTGTGATTTAGCTCGTTTCGGACTAAAACAGCTTGTTTCGTTGTTTTAAGCACGAATACATGCTTTTCGCGCAGTTATAAGAGAAAAAGTTTAGACGCGTATCAGAGGAACACTTGTAAAAACCGATGTGTTGTGATTTAGCTCGTTTCGGACTAAAAAAGCTTGTTTAGTTGTATTAAGCACGAATACATGCTTTTCGCGCAGTTATAAGAGAAAAAGCTTTGACGAGTATCACGTGGATACTTGTAAAACCGATGTGTTCAGATATAGCTCGTTTCGGTCGAACACAGCTTGTTTCGTTGTATTATGCACAAATACATGCTTTTCGCGTAGTTATGAGAGAAAAAGATTTGACGCGTAGCAGAGGAGAACTTGTAAAACCGATGTGTTGTGATTTAGCTCGTTTCGGTCTAAAACAGCTTGTTTCGTTGTATTAAGCACGAATACATGCTTTTCGCGCAGTTATAAGAGAAAAAGTTTTGACGCGTATCAGAGGAGAACTTGTAAAACCGATGTGTTCAGATTTAGCTCGTTTCGGTCTAAAACAGCTTGTTTCGTTCTATTAGGCACGAATACATGCTTTTCGCGCAGTTATAAGAGAAAAAGTTTTGACGCGTATCAGAGGAAAACTTGTAAAACCGATGTGTTGTGATTTACCTCGTTTCGGTCTAAAACAACTTGTTTCGTTGGATTAAGCACGAATACATGCTTTTCGCGCAGTTATAAAAGAAAAAGTTTTGACGCGTATCACGTGGATACTTGTAAAACCGATGTGTTGTGATTTAGCTCGTTTCGGTCTAAAACCGCTTGTTTCGTTGTATTAAGCACGAATACATGCTTTTCGCGCAGTTTAAGAGAAAAAGTTTTGACGCGTATCAGAGGAACACTCGTAAAACCAATGTGTTGTGATTTAGCTCGTTTCGGTCTAAAACAGCTTGTTTCGTTGGATTAATCACGAATACATGCTTTTCGCGCAGTTATAAGAGAAAAAGTTGACGCGTATGTGTTGACGTTGATGTGTTCAGATTTAGCTCGTTTCTGTCTAACACAGCTTGTTTCGTTGTATTAAGCACGAATACATGCTTTTCGCGCATTTATAAGAGAAAAAGTTTTGACGCCTATTAGGGAGACTTGTGAAACCAATGTGTTGTGGTTTAGCTCGTTTCGGTCTGAAACAGCTTGTTTCGTTGAATTAAGCACGAATACATGCTTTTCGCGCAGTTATAAGAGAAAAAGTTTTGACGCGTATCACGTGGATACTTGTAAAACCGATGTGTTGTGATTTAGCTCGTTTCGGTCTAAAACCGCTTGTTTCGATGTTTTAAGCACGAATACATGCTTTTCGCGCAGTTATAGAAGAAAACGTTTTGACGCGTATTAGGGAGACTTGCAAACCGATGTGTTGTGATTTAGCTCGTTTCGGTCTAAAACAGCTTGTTTCGTTGTATTAAGCACGAATACATGCTTTTCGCGCAGTTATAAGAGAAAAAGTTTTGACGCGTATCACGTGGATATTTGTAAAACCGATGTGTTCAGATTTACCTCGTTTCGGTCTAAAACAGCTTGTGTCGTTGTTTTAAGCACGAATACATGCTTTTCGCGCAGTTACAGAAGAAAAAGTTTTGACGCGTATTAGAGGGACACTTGTAAAACCGATGTGTTCAGATTTAGCTCATCTCGGTCTAAAACAGCTTGTTTCGTTGTTTTAAGCACGAATACATGCTTTTCGCGCAGTTATAAGAGAAAAAGTTTAGACGCGTATCAGGGGAACACTTGTAAAACCGATGTGTTCAGATTTAGCTCGTTTCGGTCTAACACAGCTTGTTTCGTTGTATTAAGCACGAATACATGCTTTTCGCGCATTTATAAGAGAAAAAGTTTTGACGCATATTACGTGGATACTTGTAAAACAGATGTGTTGTGATTTAGCTCGTTTCGGTCTAAAACCGCTTGTTTCGATGTTTTAAGCACGAATACATGCTTTTCGCGCAGTTATAGAAGAAAACGTTTTGACGCGTATTAGGGAGACTTAAAACCGATGTGTTGTAATTTACCTCGTTTCGGTCTAAAACAGCTTGTTTCGTTGGATTAAGCACGAATACATGCTTTTCGCGCAGTTATAGAAGAAAACGTTTTGACGCGTATTATAGGGAGACTTGTAAAACCGATGTGTTGTGATTTAGCTCGTTTCGGTCTAAAACAGCTTGTTTCGTTGTATTAAGCACGAAAACATGCTTTTCGGCAGTTTAAGAGAAAAAGTTTTGACGCGCATCAGAGGAACACTCGTAAAACCAGTGTTGTGATTTAGCTTGTTTCGGACTAAAAAAGCTTCTTTAGTTGTATTAAGCACGAATACATGCTTTTCGCGCAGTTATAAGAGAAAAAGCTTTGACGAGTATCACGTGGATACTTGTAAAACCGATGTGTTCAGATATAGCTCGTTTCGGTCTAAAACAGCTTGTTTCGTTGTATTAAGCACGAATACATGCTTTTCGCGTAGTTATAAGAGAAAAAGTTTTGACGCGTAGCAGAGGAGAACTTGTAAAACTGATGTGTTGTGATTTAGCTCGTTTCGGTCTAAAACAACTTGTTTCCTTGTATTAAGCACGAATACATGCTTTTCGCGCAGTTATAAGAGAAAACGTTTTGACGCGTATCAGAGGAGAACTTGTAAAACCGATGTGTTCAGATTTAGCTCGTTTCGGTTTAAAACAGCTTGTTTCGTTCTATTAAGCACGAATACATGCTTTTCGCGCAGTTATAAGAGAAAAAGTTTTGACGCGTATCAGAGGAAAACTTGTAAAACCGATGTGTTGTGATTTACCTCGTTTCGGTCTAAAACAACTTGTTTCGTTGTATTAAGCACGAATACATGCTTTTCGCGCAGTTTAAGAGAAAAAGTTTTGACGCGCATCAGAGGAACACTCGTAAAACCAGTGTTGTGATTTAGCTCGTTTCGGTCTAAAACAGCTTGTTTCGTTGGATTAATCACGAATACATGCTTTTCGCGCAGTTATAAGAGAAAAAGTTTTGACGCGTATCACGTGGATACTTGTAAAACCGATGTGTTGTGATTTAGCTCGTTTCGGTCTAAAACCGCTTGTTTCGTTGTATTAAGCACGAATACATGCTTTTCGCGCAGTTTAAGAGAAAAAGTTTTGACGCGTATCAGAGGAACACTCGTAAAACCAATGTGTTGTGATTTAGCTCATTTCGGTCTAAAACAGCTTGTTTCGTTGGATTAATCACGAATACATGCTTTTCGCGCAGTTATAAGTGAAAAAGTTTTGACGCGTATCACGTGGATACTTGTAAAACCGATGTGTTGTGATTTAGCTCGTTTCGGTCTAAAACCGCTTGTTTCGATGTTTTAAGCACGAATACATGCTTTTCGCGCAGTTATAAGAGAAAAAGTTTTGACGCGTATCAGATTAACTCTTGTAAAACCGATGTGTTGTGATTTAGCTCGTTTCGGTCTAAAACAGCTTGTTTCGTTGTATTAAGCAGGAATACAAGCTTTTCGCACAGTTATAAGAGAAAAAGTTTTGACGTGTATCAGAGGAAAACTTGTAAAACCGATGTGTTGTGATTTAGCTCGTTTCGGTCTAAAACAGCTTGTTTCGTTGTATTAAGCACGAATACATGCTTTTCGCGCAGTTATAAGAGAAAAAGTTTTGACGCGTATCACGTGGATACTTGTAAAACCGATGTGTTCAGATATAGCTCGTTTTTGTATAAAACAGCTTGTTTCGTTGTTTTAAGCACGAATACATGCTTTTCGCGCAGTTATAGAAGAAAAAGTTTTGACGCGTATTAGAGGGACACTTGTAAAACCGATGTGTTCAGATTTAGCTCATCTCGGTCTAAAACAGCTTGTTTCGTTGTTTTAAGCACGAATACATGCTTTTCGCGCAGTTATAAGAGAAAAAGTTTTGACGCGTATCAGAGGAACACTTGTAAAACCGATGTGTTGTGATTTAGCTCGTTTCGGACTAAAACAGCTTGTTTCGTTGTTTTAAGCACGAATACATGCTTTTCGCGCAGTTATAAGAGAAAAAGTTTAGACGCGTATCAGAGGAACACTTGTAAAAACCGATGTGTTGTGATTTAGCTCGTTTC
Source organism: Amblyomma americanum (assembly GCF_052857255.1). Lineage (NCBI taxonomy): Eukaryota > Metazoa > Arthropoda > Arachnida > Ixodida > Ixodidae > Amblyomma > Amblyomma americanum. The sequence continues at coordinate 88,459 of NW_027526605.1, forward strand.
GGACTAAAAAAGCTTGTTTAGTTGTATTAAGCACGAATACATGCTTTTCGCGCAGTTATAAGAGAAAAAGCTTTGACGAGTATCACGTGGATACTTGTAAAACCGATGTGTTCAGATATAGCTCGTTTCGGTCGAACACAGCTTGTTTCGTTGTATTATGCACAAATACATGCTTTTCGCGTAGTTATGAGAGAAAAAGATTTGACGCGTAGCAGAGGAGAACTTGTAAAACCGATGTGTTGTGATTTAGCTCGTTTCGGTCTAAAACAGCTTGTTTCGTTGTATTAAGCACGAATACATGCTTTTCGCGCAGTTATAAGAGAAAAAGTTTTGACGCGTATCAGAGGAGAACTTGTAAAACCGATGTGTTCAGATTTAGCTCGTTTCGGTCTAAAACAGCTTGTTTCGTTCTATTAGGCACGAATACATGCTTTTCGCGCAGTTATAAGAGAAAAAGTTTTGACGCGTATCAGAGGAAAACTTGTAAAACCGATGTGTTGTGATTTACCTCGTTTCGGTCTAAAACAACTTGTTTCGTTGGATTAAGCACGAATACATGCTTTTCGCGCAGTTATAAGAGAAAAAGTTTTGACGCGTATCACGTGGATACTTGTAAAACCGATGTGTTGTGATTTAGCTCGTTTCGGTCTAAAACCGCTTGTTTCGTTGTATTAAGCACGAATACATGCTTTTCGCGCAGTTTAAGAGAAAAAGTTTTGACGCGTATCAGAGGAACACTCGTAAAACCAATGTGTTGTGATTTAGCTCGTTTCGGTCTAAAACAGCTTGTTTCGTTGGATTAATCACGAATACATGCTTTTCGCGCAGTTATAAGAGAAAAAGTTGACGCGTATGTGTTGACGTTGATGTGTTCAGATTTAGCTCGTTTCTGTCTAACACAGCTTGTTTCGTTGTATTAAGCACGAATACATGCTTTTCGCGCATTTATAAGAGAAAAAGTTTTGACGCCTATTAGGGAGACTTGTGAAACCGATGTGTTGTGGTTTAGCTCGTTTCGGTCTGAAACAGCTTGTTTCGTTGAATTAAGCACGAATACATGCTTTTCGCGCAGTTATAAGAGAAAAAGTTTTGACGCGTATCACGTGGATACTTGTAAAACCGATGTGTTGTGATTTAGCTCGTTTCGGTCTAAAACCGCTTGTTTCGATGTTTTAAGCACGAATACATGCTTTTCGCGCAGTTATAGAAGAAAACGTTTTGACGCGTATTAGGGAGACTTGCAAACCGATGTGTTGTGATTTAGCTCGTTTCGGTCTAAAACAGCTTGTTTCGTTGTATTAAGCACGAATACATGCTTTTCGCGCAGTTATAAGAGAAAAAGTTTTGACGCGTATCACGTGGATATTTGTAAAACCGATGTGTTCAGATTTACCTCGTTTCGGTCTAAAACAGCTTGTGTCGTTGTTTTAAGCACGAATACATGCTTTTCGCGCAGTTACAGAAGAAAAAGTTTTGACGCGTATTAGAGGGACACTTGTAAAACCGATGTGTTCAGATTTAGCTCATCTCGGTCTAAAACAGCTTGTTTCGTTGTTTTAAGCACGAATACATGCTTTTCGCGCAGTTATAAGAGAAAAAGTTTAGACGCGTATCAGGGGAACACTTGTAAAACCGATGTGTTCAGATTTAGCTCGTTTCGGTCTAACACAGCTTGTTTCGTTGTATTAAGCACGAATACATGCTTTTCGCGCATTTATAAGAGAAAAAAGTTTTGACGCATATTACGTGGATACTTGTAAAACAGATGTGTTGTGATTTAGCTCGTTTCGGTCTAAAACCGCTTGTTTCGATGTTTTAAGCACGAATACATGCTTTTCGCGCAGTTATAGAAGAAAACGTTTTGACGCGTATTAGGGAGACTTAAAACCGATGTGTTGTAATTTACCTCGTTTCGGTCTAAAACAGCTTGTTTCGTTGGATTAAGCACGAATACATGCTTTTCGCGCAGTTATAGAAGAAAACGTTTTGACGCGTATTATAGGGAGACTTGTAAAACCGATGTGTTGTGATTTAGCTCGTTTCGGTCTAAAACAGCTTGTTTCGTTGTATTAAGCACGAAAACATGCTTTTCGGCAGTTTAAGAGAAAAAGTTTTGACGCGCATCAGAGGAACACTCGTAAAACCAGTGTTGTGATTTAGCTTGTTTCGGACTAAAAAAGCTTCTTTAGTTGTATTAAGCACGAATACATGCTTTTCGCGCAGTTATAAGAGAAAAAGCTTTGACGAGTATCACGTGGATACTTGTAAAACCGATGTGTTCAGATATAGCTCGTTTCGGTCTAAAACAGCTTGTTTCGTTGTATTAAGCACGAATACATGCTTTTCGCGTAGTTATAAGAGAAAAAGTTTTGACGCGTAGCAGAGGAGAACTTGTAAAACTGATGTGTTGTGATTTAGCTCGTTTCGGTCTAAAACAACTTGTTTCCTTGTATTAAGCACGAATACATGCTTTTCGCGCAGTTATAAGAGAAAACGTTTTGACGCGTATCAGAGGAGAACTTGTAAAACCGATGTGTTCAGATTTAGCTCGTTTCGGTTTAAAACAGCTTGTTTCGTTCTATTAAGCACGAATACATGCTTTTCGCGCAGTTATAAGAGAAAAAGTTTTGACGCGTATCAGAGGAAAACTTGTAAAACCGATGTGTTGTGATTTACCTCGTTTCGGTCTAAAACAACTTGTTTCGTTGTATTAAGCACGAATACATGCTTTTCGCGCAGTTTAAGAGAAAAAGTTTTGACGCGCATCAGAGGAACACTCGTAAAACCAGTGTTGTGATTTAGCTCGTTTCGGTCTAAAACAGCTTGTTTCGTTGGATTAATCACGAATACATGCTTTTCGCGCAGTTATAAGAGAAAAAGATTTGACGCGTATCACGTGGATACTTGTAAAACCGATGTGTTGTGATTTAGCTCGTTTCGGTCTAAAACCGCTTGTTTCGTTGTATTAAGCACGAATACATGCTTTTCGCGCAGTTTAAGAGAAAAAGTTTTGACGCGTATCAGAGGAACACTCGTAAAACCAATGTGTTGTGATTTAGCTCATTTCGGTCTAAAACAGCTTGTTTCGTTGGATTAATCACGAATACATGCTTTTCGCGCAGTTATAAGAGAAAAAGTTGACGCGTATGTGTTGACGTTGATGTGTTCAGATTTAGCTCGTTTCTGTCTAACACAGCTTGTTTCGTTGTATTAAGCACGAATACATGCTTTTCGCGCATTTATAAGAGAAAAAGTTTTGACGCCTATTAGGGAGACTTGTAAAACCGATGTGTTGTGGTTTAGCTCGTTTCGGTCTAAAACAGCTTGTTTCGTTGAATTAAGCACGAATACATGCTTTTCGCGCAGTTATAAGAGAAAAAGTTTTGACGCGTATCACGTGGATACTTGTAAAACCGATGTGTTGTGATTTAGCTCGTTTCGGTCTAAAACCGCTTGTTTCGTTGTATTAAGCACGAATACATGCTTTTCGCGCAGTTTAAGAGAAAAAGTTTTGACGCGTATCAGAGGAACACTCGTAAAACCAATGTGTTGTGATTTAGCTCGTTTCGGTCTAAAACAGCTTGTTTCGTTGGATTAATCACGAATACATGCTTTTCGCGCAGTTATAAGAGAAAAAGTTGACGCGTATGTGTTGACGTTGATGTGTTCAGATTTAGCTCGTTTCTGTCTAACACAGCTTGTTTCGTTGTATTAAGCACGAATACATGCTTTTCGCGCATTTATAAGAGAAAAAGTTTTGACGCCTATTAGGGAGACTTGTAAAACCGATGTGTTGTGGTTTAGCTCGTTTCGGTCTAAAACAGCTTGTTTCGTTGAATTAAGCACGAATACATGCTTTTCGCGCAGTTATAAGAGAAAAAGTTTTGACGCGTATCACGTGGATACTTGTAAAACCGATGTGTTGTGATTTAGCTCGTTTCGGTCTAAAACCACTTGTTTCGATGTTTTAAGCACGAATACATGCTTTTCGAGCCGTTATAGAAGAAAACGTTTTGACGCGTATTAGGGAGACTTGCAAAACCGATGTGTTGTGATTTAGCTCGTTTCGGTCTAAAACAGCTTGTTTCGTTGTATTAAGCACGAATACATGCTTTTCGCGCAGTTATAAGAGAAAAAGTTTTGACGCGTATCACGTGGATACTTGTAAAACCGATGTGTTCAGATTTACCTCGTTTCGGTCTAAAACAGCTTGATTCGTTGTATTAAGCACGAATACATGCTTTTCGCGCAATTATAAGAGAAAAAGTTGACGCGTATCACGTGGATACTTGTAAAACCGATGTGTTCAGATATAGCTCGTTTTGGTATAAAACAGCTTGTGTCGTTGTTTTAAGCACGAATACATGCTTTTCGCGCAGTTATAAGAGAAAAAGTTTAGACGCGTATCAGGGGAACACTTGTAAAACCGATGTGTTATGATTTAGCTCGTTTCGGACTAAAACAGCTTGTTTAGTTGTATTATTCACGAATACATGCTTTTCGCGCTGTTGTAAGCGAAAACGTTTTGACGCGTGTCACAGGGACACTTGTAAAACCGATGTGTTCAGATTTAGCTCGTTTCGGTCTAACACAGCTTTTTTCGTTGTATTAAGCACGAATACATGCTTTTCGCGCATTTATAAGAGAAAAAGTTTTGACGCGTATTACGTGGATACTTGTAAAACAGATGTGTTGTGATTTAGCTCGTTTCGGTCTAAAACCGCTTGTTTCGATGTTTTAAGCACGAATACATGCTTTTCGCGCAGTTATAGAAGAAAACGTTTTGACGCGTATTAGGGAGACGTAAAACCGATGTGTTGTAATTTACCTCGTTTCGGTCTAAAACAGCTTGTTTCGTTGGATTAAGCACGAATACATGCTTTTCGCGCAGTTATAGAAGAAAACGTTTTGACGCGTATTATAGGGAGACTTGTAAAACCGATGTGTTGTGATTTAGCTCGTTTCGGTCTAAAACAGCTTGTTTCGTTGTATTAAGCACGAATACATGCTTTTCGCGCAGTTTAAGAGAAAAAGTTTTGACGCGCATCAGAGGAACACTCGTAAAACCAGTGTTGTGATTTAGCTCGTTTCGGTCTAAAACAGCTTGTTTCGTTGGATTAATCACGAATACATGCTTTTCGCGCAGTTATAAGAGAAAAAGTTTTGACGCGTATCACGTGGATACTTGTAAAACCGATGTGTTGTGATTTAGCTCGTTTCGGTCTAAAACCGCTTGTTTCGATGTTTTAAGCACGAATACATGCTTTTCGCGCCGTTATAGAAGAAAACGTTTTGACGCGTATTAGGGAGACTTGCAAAACCGATGTGTTGTGATTTAGCTCGTTTCGGTCTAAAACAGCTTGTTTCGTTGTATTAAGCACGAATACATGCTTTTCGCGCAGTTATAAGAGAAAAAGTTTTGACGCGTATCACGTGGATACTTGTAAAACCGATGTGTTCAGATTTACCTCGTTTCGGTCTAAAACAGCTTGATTCGTTGTATTAAGCACGAATACATGCTTTTCGCGCAATTATAAGAGAAAAAGTTGACGCGTATCACGTGGATACTTGTAAAACCGATGTGTTCAGATATAGCTCGTTTTGGTATAAAACAGCTTGTGTCGTTGTTTTAAGCACGAATACATGCTTTTCGCGCAGTTATAGAAGAAAAAGTTTTGACGCGTATTAGAGGGACACTTGTAAAACCGATGTGTTCAGATTTAGCTCATCTCGGTCTAAAACAGCTTGTTTCGTTGTTTTAGGCACGAATACATGCTTTTCGCGCAGTTATAAGAGAAAAAGTTTAGACGCGTATCAGGGGAACACTTGTAAAACCGATGTGTTGTGATTTAGCTCGTTTCGGACTAAAACAGCTTGTTTAGTTGTATTATTCACGAATACATGCTTTTCGCGCTGTTGTAAGCGAAAACGTTTTGACGCGTGTCACAGGGACACTTGTAAAACCGATGTGTTCAGATTTAGCTCGTTTCGGTCTAACACAGCTTTTTTCGTTGTATTAAGCACGAATACATGCTTTTCGCGCATTTATAAGAGAAAAAGTTTTGACGCGTATTACGTGGATACTTGTAAAACAGATGTGTTGTGATTTAGCTCGTTTCGGTCTAAAACCGCTTGTTTCGATGTTTTAAGCACGAATACATGCTTTTCGCGCAGTTATAGAAGAAAACGTTTTGACGCGTATTAGGGAGACGTAAAACCGATGTGTTGTAATTTACCTCGTTTCGGTCTAAAACAGCTTGTTTCGTTGGATTAAGCACGAATACATGCTTTTCGCGCAGTTATAGAAGAAAACGTTTTGACGCGTATTATAGGGAGACTTGTAAAACCGATGTGTTGTGATTTAGCTCGTTTCGGTCTAAAACAGCTTGTTTCGTTGTATTAAGCACGAATACATGCTTTTCGCGCAGTTTAAGAGAAAAAGTTTTGACGCGCATCAGAGGAACACTCGTAAAACCAGTGTTGTGATTTAGCTCGTTTCGGTCTAAAACAGCTTGTTTCGTTGGATTAATCACGAATACATGCTTTTCGCGCAGTTATAAGCGAAAAAGTTGACGCGTATGTGTTGACGTTGATGTGTTCAGATTTAGCTCGTTTCTGTCTAACACAGCTTGTTTCGTTGTATTAAGCACGAATACATGCTTTTCGCGCATTTATAAGAGAAAAAGTTTTGACGCCTATTACGTGGATACTTGTAAAACAGATGTGTTGTGATTTAGCTCGTTTCGGTCTAAAACCGCTTGTTTCGATGTTTTAAGCACGAATACATGCTTTTCGCGCAGTTATAGAAGAAAACGTTTTGACGCGTATTAGGGAGACGTAAAACCGATGTGTTGTAATTTACCTCGTTTCGGTCTAAAACAGCTTGTTTCGTTGTTTTAAGCACGAATACATGCTTTTCGCGCAGTTATAAGAGAAAAAGTTTTGACGCGTATCAGAGGAACACTTGTAAAACCGATGTGTTGTGATTTTGCTCGTTTCGGACTAAAACAGCTTGTGTCGTTGATTTAAGCACGAATACATGCTTTTCGCGCAGTTATAAGAGAAAAAGTTTAGACGCATATCAGAGGAACACTTGTAAAAACCGATGTGTTGTGATTTATCTCGTTTCGGACTAAAAAAGCTTCTTTAGTTGTATTAAGCACGAATACATGCTTTTCGCGCAGTTATAAGAGAAAAAGTTTTGACGCGTATCACGTGGATACTTGTAAAACCGATGTGCTCAGATTTACCTCGTTTCGGTCTAAAACAGCTTGTTTCGTTGTATTAAGCACGAATACATGCTTTTCGCGCAGTTGTAAGAGAAAAAGTTGACGCGTATCACGTGGATACTTGTAAAACCGATGTGTTCAGATATAGCTCGTTTTGGTATAAAACAGCTTGTGTCGTTGTTTTTTTTCGCGCAGTTATAAGAGAAAAAGTTTAGACGCGTATCAGGGGAACACTTGTAAAACCGATGTGTTGTGATTTAGCTCGTTTCGGACTAAAACAGCTTGTTTAGTTGTATTAAGCACGAATACATGCTTTTCGCGCTGTTATAAGAGAAAACGTTTTGACGCGTGTCACAGGGACACTTGTAAAACCGATGTGTTCAGATTTAGCTCGTTTCGGTCTAACACAGCTTGTTTCGTTGTATTAAGCACGAATACATGCTTTTCGCGCATTTATCAGAGAAAAAGTTTTGACGTGTATTACGCGGATACTTGTAAAACAGATGTGTTGTGATTTAGCTCGTTTCGGTCTAAAACCGCTTGTTTCGATGTTTTAAGCACGAATACATGCTTTTCGCGCAGTTATAGAAGAAAACGTTTTGACGCGTATTAGGGAGACGTAAAACCGATGTGTTGTGATTTACCTCGTTTCGGTCTAAAACAGCTTGTTTCGTTGGATTAAGCACGAATACATGTTTTCGCGCAGTTATAAGAGAAAAAGTTTTGACGCGTATCACGTGGATACTTGTAAAACCGATGTGTTGTGATTTAGCTCGTTTCGGTCTAAAACCGCTTGTTTCGATGTTTTAAGCACGAATACATGCTTTTCGCGCAGTTATAGTAGAAAACGTTTTGAAGCGTATTAGGGAGACTTGTAAAACAGATGTGTTCAGATTTAGCTCGTTTCGGTCTAAAACAGCTTGTTTCGTTGTATTAAGCGAGAATACATGCTTTTCACGCAGTTATGAGAGAAAAAGTTTTGACGCGTGTCAAAGGGACACTTGTAAAACCGATGTGTTCAGATTTACCTCGTTTCGGTCTAAAACAACTTGTTTCGTTGTATTAAGCACGAATACATGCTTTTCGCGCAGTTATAAGAGAAAAAGTTGACGCGTATCACGTGGATACTTGTAAAACCGATGTGTTCAGATATAGCTCGTTTTGGTATAAAACAGCTTGTGTCGTTGTTTTAAGCACGAATACATGCTTTTCGCGCAGTTACAGAAGAAAAAGTTTTGACGCGTATTAGAGGGACACTTGTAAAACCGATGTGTTCAGATTTAGCTCATCTCGGTCTAAAACAGCTTGTTTCGTTGTTTTAAGCACGAATACATGCTTTTCGCGCAGTTATAAGAGAAAAAGTTTAGACGCGTATCAGGGGAACACTTCTAAAACCGATGTGTTGTGATTTAGCTCGTTTCGGACTAAAACAGCTTGTTTAGTTGTATTAAGCACGAATACATGCTTTTCGCGCTGTTGTAAGAGAAAACGTTTTGACGCGTGTCACAGGGACACTTGTAAAACCGATGTGTTCAGATTTAGCTCGTTTCGGTCTAACACAGCTTGTTTCGTTGTATTAGGCACGAATACATGCTTTTCGCGCATTTATAAGAGAAAAAGTTTTGACGCGTATTACGTGGATACTTGTAAAACAGATGTGTTGTGATTTAGCTCGTTTCGGTCTAAAACCGCTTGTTTCGATGTTTTAAGCACGAATACATGCTTTTCGCGAAGTTATAGAAGAAAACGTTTTGACGCGTATTAGGGAGACGTAAAACCGATGTGTTGTAATTTACCTCGTTTCGGTCTAAAACAGCTTGTTTCGTTGGATTAAGCACGAATACATGCTTTTCGCGCAGTTATAGAAGAAAACGTTTTGACGCGTATCAGAGGAAAACTTGTAAAACCGATGTGTTGTGATTTACCTCGTTTCGGTCTAAAACAACTTGTTTCGTTGGATTAAGCACGAATACATGCTTTTCGCGCAGTTTAAAAGAAAAAGTTTTGACGCGTATCAGAGGAACACTCGTAAAACCAATGTGTTGTGATTTAGCTCGTTTCGGTCTAAAACAGCTTGTTTCGTTGGATTAATCACGAATACATGCTTTTCGCGCAGTTATAAGAGAAAAAGTTGACGCGTATGTGTTGACGTTGATGTGTTCAGATTTAGCTCGTTTCTGTCTAACACAGCTTGTTTCGTTGTATTAAGCACGAATACATGCTTTTCGCGCAGTTATAAGAGAAAATGTTTTGACGCGTATCACGTGGATACTTGTAAAACCGATGTGTTGTGATTTAGCTCGTTTCGGTCTAAAACCGCTTGTTTCGATGTTTTAAGCACGAATACATACTTTTCGCGCAGTTATAGAAGAAAACGTTTTGACGCGTATTAGGGAGACTTGCAAAACCGATGTGTTGTGATTTAGCTCGTTTCGGTCTAAAACAGCTTGTTTCGTTGTATTAAGCACGAATACATGCTTTTCGCGCAGTTATAAGAGAAAAAGTTTTGACGCGTATCACGTGGATACTTGTAAAACCGATGTGTTCAGATTTACCTCGTTTCGGTCTAAAACAGCTTGATTCGTTGTATTAAGCACGAATACAGGCTTTTCGCGCAATTATAAGAGAAAAAGTTGACGCGTATCACGTCGATACTTGTAAAACCGATGTGTTCAGATATAGCTCGTTTTGGTATAAAACAGCTTGTGTCGTTGTTTTAAGCACGAATACATGCTTTTCGCGCAGTTATAGAAGAAAAAGTTTTGACGCGTATTAGAGGGACACTTGTAAAACCGATGTGTTCAGATTTAGCTCATCTCGGTCTAAAACAGCTTGTTTCGTTGTTTTAAGCACGAATACATGCTTTTCGCGCAGTTATAAGAGAAAAAGTTTAGACGCGTATCAGGGGAACACTTGTAAAACCGATGTGTTGTGATTTAGCTCGTTTCGGACTAAAACAGCTTGTTTAGTTGTATTAAGCACGAATACATGCTTTTCGCGCTGTTGTAAAAGAAAACGTTTTGACGCGTGTCACAGGGACACTTGTAAAACCGATGTGTTCAGATTTAGCTCGTTTCGGTCTAACACAGCTTTTTTCGTTGTATTAAGGCACGAATACATGCTTTTCGCGCATTTATAAGAGAAAAAGTTTTGACGCGTATTACGTGGATACTTGTAAAACAGATGTGTTGTGATTTAGCTCGTTTCGGTCTAAAACCGCTTGTTTCGATTTTTTAAGCACGAATACATGCTTTTCGCGCAGTTATAGAAGAAAACGTTTTGACGCGTATTAGGGAGACGTAAAACCGATGTGTTGTAATTTACCTCGTTTCGGTCTAAAACAGCTTGTTTCGTTGCATTAAGCACGAATACATGCTTTTCGCGCAGTTATAGAAGAAAACGTTTTGACGCGTATTATAGCCCCTTCAGTCACGGCGTACACATATGTGTACGCGATTTTGAGGATTTTTTTCATCTCTTGGAGTTCAAATTTCCCGCGCGAAAGACACTTCTGTAGGTTTGTATGGGCACTGGGCAAGACTACTAGCGCCATCTGTCGTTGCTAATTAGAAATGAAGGCGAAAACAGCCACTTTCAAGATGGACGCCGCCATATTCTACGGCACCGCTGGTAAGTGCTTTGCGAAGCAAACGTTTCTGGACTTTTATTGATATTGGGAGGAAAGTGCGCGGGTTTTCTATACTTGTAAAGACATAAGGAACATGTTAAAACCGTCAAATCTAGTGGATCTTCGTTAAAACGTTAGAAAATTCAGCGCGAACTTTTGTGTACACAGTTGTGTACGGCATGCCTCTATCGGCACAAACCGAACGATGGCGTCTCTGGTACTTCAGGTTTTTAATAATAGAACTTTTGGTGTTTCGCATTTCAGACGTGAGAGATCATGGGAGACAACGAAGGAGACTCACTGATGACTCGGCAGAAAGACTGCTGTCCAGAATTGGCGATGGGAACACGTCAGATATTGGACTTTCCGACGACGAGGAAGAAGAAGGGAATCAAAATCAAACTGTAAGTGGCGGTATGACCGCGAATGTGATTCTGTCGTGTTTCCCAGGGTAATTATAAAATAAATTTTGTTTGGCAGGCGGTCGTCAGAGGCAATGAAGCTGGTCCATCTGGAGCAGCTCAGCGTCTTGCTCCTGTGTTCGATCATGATGACCAACAAAATGTCGCCGGCCGACAAAAGAAGAGAGCTGTTTGGACCACCTCGGAATTCGAGCCGCCCGACACCACATTTCATTCCACAGGCCGTGATGTCAGTCATGTGATTGAACCGTGTGAGTACTTCTTCAGGTACTTTACAGATGAACTGTTTGAAGAGATTGCACGTTGCACCAACATCTACGCGCTTCAGACTTCAGGAGCCATCCTTGGAACAACACCGGAAGAAATCAAAACGCTCTTCGGAATGTTATTGATAATGGGAACACTAAAATTCCCACGCATTAGAATGTACTGGAGTCCTGCAACACAAATTCCAAGCGTCTCGGGAGCAATGAGCGTAAATAGATTTTTCAGGCTCCGATCTGCATTACATGTTACAGAGCCAGACCCAGATCACACTGGAACTGACAAGTTCTGGAAAGTGCGACCGCTTCTTGATGCTGTGAGGAGGAGATGCCTTGAACTGCCTCCTGCTGAAAAAAACAGCATTGATGAGCAAATGATTCCGTTTACAGGGAGGGTCGTGGCAAAGCAATTTGTCCGCAACAAACCTAACCCCGAAGGCGTGAAAGTGTTTGTTCGCTGCAGCTCCTGTGGTGTCGCACATGATTTTGAGTTTTATCAGGGAAAAGGCACCGGTACCTCCGTGGAGCACAAGCACCTAGGACTTGGTGGCTCCATTGTGATGAGGTTGACTGAGCACCTCCCAAATCTAAAAAACTTCAAATGTTACTTTGATAATTATTTCACTTCAATACCACTGCTTCAAGAGCTGAAGGAAATTGGTATTTGGGCCATTGGCACCATCCGCAGCAATAGGCTGAGGATGTCCACTAAAATCTGAGAAAGCACTTAAAAAAGAGGGACGCGGCAGTATGGATGCCAGTGTCACCAAAAATGGTGACATCACAGTTGTCAGGTGGCAGGACAATGGCATTGTGAATGTTGCGTCGACATTCGTGGGTGTTGGGGAACCAACAAATGTGAAACGGTGGAGCGAGTCATCAAAGAAACATGTTGACATACCATGCCCTGAAATTATCAGCCAGTACAATGAATCGATGGGCGGAGTTGACAAGATGGATTTTTTGCTGTCATTGTACCCGTTAAAACAAAGAACAAAGAAGTGGCCAGTACGCGTCATCTCTCATTTCACGTCATTCGCACTGGTAAATGGCTGGCAAGAATACCTGACTGACGCGAATGACAACTGCATCCCACGCAGGAAAATTCTGGACTTGCTGGCATTTCAGAACGATGTTGGATTGGCATTGATAATGTGCAACAAGAGTGGTGCCAGAAAACGCGGTCGTCCAAGCAACGATACGAAGGAGCCCCCAAGGAAGGTGCACAATGCTGAGCCGCGGCCCGTAAATGCCGTCCGGTATGATGGGATGCACCACTGGCCAGCACACACAGGCAATAACTTCGCTCAGCGTTGCAAGCTAGAAGGCTGCAATTCAAGAACGCGAGTCCGATGCCGGAAATGCAACGTGTTCCTGTGCCTTTCAGCGACAAATGACTGCTTCTACACATTCCACAACAAGTGAGCTTCGAGCATCCTTTTTCAAATGCGATTTCTATGCAAAATAAACAAATGCCTTGTCTGAGACTCGAAATGCAACATCGTCTCATTTGTACTGGCTGAGTCACAATGTACACATATGTGTACACGTGCTAAAATTCAGGAAGAAGAGAAGAAAATTTATTTCTTTGCTTTATTTTCATTTTCGGAACATCCTATAGTAGAAAAAGTGCGTGGAATAATTTTCTTGCACTTCGCTTTAATTCGTGACTGAAGGGGATAGGGAGACTTGTAAAACCGATGTGTTGTGATTTAGCTCGTTTCGGTCTAAAACAGCTTGTTTCGTTCTATTAAGCATGAATACATGCTTTTCGCGCAGTTATAGGAGAAAAAGTTTTGACGCGTATCAGAGGAAAACTTGTAAAACCGATGTGTTGTGATTTACCTCGTTTCGGTCTAAAACAACTTGTTTCGTTGGATTAAGCACGAATACATGTTTTCGCGCAGTTATAAGAGAAAAAGTTTTGACGCGTATCACGTGGATACTTGTAAAACCGATGTGTTGTGATTTAGCTCGTTTCGGTCTAAAACCGCTTGTTTCGATGTTTTAAGCACGAATACATGCTTTTCGCGCAGTTATAGAAGAAAACGTTTTGACGCGTATTAGGGAGACTTGTAAAACAGATGTGTTCAGATTTAGCTCGTTTCGGTCTAAAACAGCTTGTTTCGTTGTATTAAGCGAGAATACATGCTTTTCACGCAGTTATGAGAGAAAAAGTTTTGACGCGTGTCAAAGGGACACTTGTAAAACCGATGTGTTCAGATTTACCTCGTTTCGGTCTAAAACAACTTGTTTCGTTGTATTAAGCACGAATACATGCTTTTCGCGCAGTTATAAGAGAAAAAGTTGACGCGTATCACGTGGATACTTGTAAAACCGATGTGTTCAGATATAGCTCGTTTTGGTATAAAACAGCTTGTGTCGTTGTTTTAAGCACGAATACATGCTTTTCGCGCAGTTACAGAAGAAAAAGTTTTGACGCGTATTAGAGGGACACTTGTAAAACCGATGTGTTCAGATTTAGCTCATCTCGGTCTAAAACAGCTTGTTTCGTTGTTTTAAGCACGAATACATGCTTTTCGCGCAGTTATAAGAGAAAAAGTTTAGACGCGTATCAGGGGAACACTTGTAAAACCGATGTGTTGTGATTTAGCTCGTTTCGGACTAAAACAGCTTGTTTAGTTGTATTAAGCACGAATACATGCTTTTCGCGCATTTATAAGAGAAAAAGTTTTGACGCGTATTACGTGGATACTTGTAAAACAGATGTGTTGTGATTTAGCTCGTTTCGGTCTAAAACCGCTTGTTTCGATGTTTTAAGCACGAATACATGCTTTTCGCGCAGTTATAGAAGAAAACGTTTTGACGCGTATTAGGGAGACGTAAAACCGATGTGTTGTAATTTACCTCGTTTCGGTCTAAAACAGCTTGTTTCGTTGGATTAAGCACGAATACATGCTTTTCGCGCAGTTATAGAAGAAAACGTTTGGACGCGTATTATAGGGAGACTTGTAAAACCGATGTGTTGTGATTTAGCTCGTTTCGGTCTAAAACAGCTTGTTTCGTTGTATTAAGCACGAATACATGCTTTTCGCGCAGTTTAAGAGAAAAAGTTTTGACGCGCATCAGAGGAACACTCGTAAAACCAGTGTTGTGATTTAGCTCGTTTCGGTCTAAAACAGCTTGTTTCGTTGGAATAATCACGAATACATGCTTTTCGCGCAGTTATAAGAGAAAAAGTTGACGCGTATGTGTTGACGTTGATGTGTTCAGATTTAGCTCGTTTCTGTCTAACACAGCTTGTTTCGTTGTATTAAGCACGAATACATGCTTTTCGCGCATTTATAAGAGAAAAAGTTTTGACGCGTATTACGTGGATACTTGTAAAACAGATGTGTTGTGATTTAGCTCGTTTCGGTCTAAAACCGCTTGTTTCGATGTTTTAAGCACGAATACATGCTTTTCGCGCAGTTATAGAAGAAAACGTTTTGACGCGTATTAGGGAGACGTAAAACCGATGTGTTGTAATTTACCTCGTTTCGGTCTAAAACAGCTTGTTTCGTTGTTTTAAGCACGAATACATGCTTTTCGCGCAGTTATAAGAGAAAAAGCTTTGACGCGTATCAGAGGAACACTTGTAAAACCGATGTGTTGTGATTTTGCTCGTTTCGGACTAAAACAGCTTGTTTCGTTGATTTAAGCACGAATACATGCTTTTCGCGCAGTTATAAAAGAAAAAGTTTAGACGCATATCAGAGGAACACTTGTAAAAACCGATGTGTTGTGATTTAGCTCGTTTCGGACTAAAAAAGCTTCTTTAGTTGTATTAAGCACGAATACATGCTTTTCGCGCAGTTATAAGAGAAAAAGCTTTGACGAGTATCACGTGGATACTTGTAAAACCGATGTGTTCAGACATAGCTCGTTTCGGTCTAAAACAGCTTGTTTCGTTGTATTAAGCACGAATACATGCTTTTCGCGTAGTTATAAGAGAAAAAGTTTTGACGCGTAGCAGAGAACTTTTAAAACTGATGTGTTGTGATTTAGCTCGTTTCGGTCTAAAACAACTTGTTTCCTTGTATTAAGCACGAATACATGCTTTTCGCGCAGTTATAAGAGAAAAAGTTTTGACGCGTATCAGAGGAAAACTTGTAAAACCGATGTGTTGTGATTTACCTCGTTTCGGTCTAAAACAACTTGTTTCGTTGGATTAAGCACGAATACATGCTTTTCGCGCAGTTATAAGAGAAAAAGTTTTGACGCGTATCACGTGGATACTTGTAAAACCGATGTGTTGTGATTTAGCTCGTTTCGGTCTAAAACCGCTTGTTTCGTTGTATTAAGCACGAATACATGCTTTTCGCGCAGTTTAAAAGAAAAAGTTTTGACGCGTATCAGAGGAACACTCGTAAAACCAATGTGTTGTGATTTAGCTCGTTTCGGTCTAAAACAGCTTGTTTTGTTGGATTAATCACGAATACATGCTTTTCGTGCAGTTATAAGAGAAAAAGTTGACGCGTATGTGTTGACGTTGATGTGTTCAGATTTAGCTCGTTTCTGTCTAACACAGCTTGTTTCGTTGTATTAAGCACGAATACATGCTTTTCGCGCATTTATAAGAGAAAAAGTTTTGACGCCTATTAGGGAGACTTGTAAAACCGATGTGTTGTGGTTTAGCTCGTTTCGGTCTAAAACAGCTTGTTTCGTTGAATTAAGCACGAATACATGCTTTTCGCGCAGTTATAAGAGAAAAAGTTTTGACGCGTATCACGTGGATACTTGTAAAACCGATGTGTTGTGATTTAGCTCGTTTCGGTCTAAAACCGCTTGTTTCGATGTTTTAAGCACGAATACATACTTTTCGCGCAGTTATAGAAGAAAACGTTTTGACGCGTATTAGGGAGACTTGCAAAACCGATGTGTTGTGATTTAGCTCGTTTCGGTCTAAAACAGCTTGTTTCGTTGTATTAAGCACGAATACATGCTTTTCGCGCAGTTATAAGAGAAAAAGTTTTGACGCGTATCACGTGGATACTTGTAAAACCGATGTGTTCAGATTTACCTCGTTTCGGTCTAAAACAGCTTGATTCGTTGTATTAAGCACGAATACAGGCTTTTCGCGCAATTATAAGAGAAAAAGTTGACGCGTATCACGTGGATACTTGTAAAACCGATGTGTTCAGATTTAGCTCATCTCGGTCTAAAACAGCTTTTTTCGTGGTTTTAAGCACGAATACATGCTTTTCGCGCAGTTATAAGAGAAAAAGTTTAGACGCGTATCAGGGGAACACTTGTAAAACCGATGTGTTGTGATTTAGCTCGTTTCGGACTAAAACAGCTTGTTTAGTTGTATTAAGCACGAATACATGCTTTTCGCGCTGTTGTAAAAGAAAACGTTTTGACGCGTGTCACAGGGACACTTGTAAAACCGATGTGTTCAGATTTAGCTCGTTTCGGTCTAACACAGCTTTTTTCGTTGTATTAAGCACGAATACATGCTTTTCGCGCATTTATAAGAGAAAAAGTTTTGACGCGTATTACGTGGATACTTGTAAAACAGATGTGTTGTGATTTAGCTCGTTTCGGTCTAAAACCGCTTGTTTCGATGTTTTAAGCACGAATACATGCTTTTCGCGCAGTTATAGAAGAAAACGTTTTGACGCGTATTAGGGAGACGTAAAACCGATGTGTTGTAATTTACCTCGTTTCGGTCTAAAACAGCTTGTTTCGTTGGATTAAGCACGAATACATGCTTTTCGCGCAGTTATAGAAGAAAACGTTTTGACGCGTAATATAGGGAGACTTGTAAAACCGATGTGTTGTGATTTAGCTCGTTTCGGTCTAAAACAGCTTGTTTCGTTGTATTAAGCACGAATACATGCTTTTCGCGCAGTTTAAGAGAAAAAGTTTTGACGCGCATCAGAGGAACACTCGTAAAACCAGTGTTGTGATTTAGCTCGTTTCGGTCTAAAACAGCTTGTTTCGTTGGATTAATCACGAATACATGCTTTTCGCGCAGTTATAAGAGAAAAAGTTGACGCGTACGTGTTGACGTTGATGTGTTCAGATTTAGCTCGTTTCTGTCTAACACAGCTTGTTTCGTTGTATTAAGCACGAATACATGCTTTTCGCGCATTTATAAGAGAAAAAGTTTTGACGCGTATTACGTGGATACTTGTAAAACAGATGTGTTGTGATTTAGCTCGCCTCGGTCTAAAACCGCTTGTTTCGATGTTTTAAGCACGAATACATGCTTTTCGCGCAGTTATAGAAGAAAACGTTTTGACGCGTATTAGGGAGACGTAAAACCGATGTGTTGTAATTTACCTCGTTTCGGTCTAAAACAGCTTGTTTCGTTGTTTTAAGCACGAATACATGCTTTTCGCGCAGTTATAAGAGAAAAAGTTTTGACGCGTATCAGAGGAACACTTGTAAAACCGATGTGTTGTGATTTTGCTCGTTTCGGACTAAAACAGCTTGTGTCGTTGATTTAAGCACGAATACATGCTTTTCGCGCAGTTATAAGAGAAAAAGTTTAGACGCATATCAGAGGAACACTTGTAAAAACCGATGTGTTGTGATTTAGCTCGTTTCGGACTAAAAAAGCTTCTTTAGTTGTATTAAGCACGAATACATGCTTTTCGCGCAGTTATAAGAGAAAAAGTTTTGACGCGTATCACGTGGATACTTGTAAAACCGATGTGTTCAGATTTACCTCGTTTCGGTCTAAAACAGCTTGTTTCGTTGTATTAAGCACGAATACATGCTTTTCGCGCAGTTATAAGAGAAAAAGTTGACGCGTATCACGTGGATACTTGTAAAACCGATGTGTTCAGATATAGCTCGTTTTGGTATAAAACAGCTTGTGTCGTTGTTTTAAGCACGAATACATGCTTTTCGCGCAGTTATAGAAGAAAAAGTTTTGACGCGTATTAGAGGGACACTTGTAAAACCGATGTGTTCAGATTTAGCTCATCTCGGTCTAAAACAGCTTGTTTCGTTGTTTTAAGCAAGAATACATGCTTTTCGCGCAGTTATAAGAGAAAAAGTTTAGACGCGTATCAGGGGAACACTTGTAAAACCGATGTGTTGTGATTTAGCTCGTTTCGGACTAAAACAGCTTGTTTAGTTGTATTAAGCACGAATACATGCTTTTCGCGCTGTTATAAGAGAAAAAGTTTTGACGCGTGTCACAGGGACACTTGTAAAACCGATGTGTTCAGATTTAGCTCGTTTCGGTCTAACACAGCTTGTTTCGTTGTATTAAGCACGAATACATGCTTTTCGCGCATTTATCAGAGAAAAAGTTTGGACGCGTATTACGCGGATACTTGTAAAACAGATGTGTTGTGATTTAGCTCGTTTCGGTCTAAAACCGCTTGTTTCGATGTTTTAAGCACGAATACATGCTTTTCGCGCAGTTATAGAAGAAAACGTTTTGACGCGTATTAGGGAGACGTAAAACCGATGTGTTGTGATTTACCTCGTTTCGGTCTAAAACAGCTTGTTTCGTTGGATTAAGCACGAATACATGCTTTTCGCGCAGTTATAAGAGAAAAAGTTTTGACGCGTATCACGTGGATACTTGTAAAACCGATGTGTTGTGATTTAGCTCGTTTCGGTCTAAAACCGCTTGTTTCGATGCTTTAAGCACGAATACATGCTTTTCGCGCAGTTATAGAAGAAAACGTTTTGACGCGTATTATAGGGAGACTTGTAAAACCGATGTGTTGTGATTTAGCTCGTTTCGGTCTAAAACAGCTTGTTTCGTTCTATTAAGCATGAATACATGCTTTTCGCGCAGTTATAGGAGAAAAAGTTTTGACGCGTATCAGAGGAAAACTTGTAAAACCGATGTGTTGTGATTTACCTCGTTTCGGTCTAAAACAACTTGTTTCGTTGGATTAAGCACGAATACATGTTTTCGCGCAGTTATAAGAGAAAAAGTTTTGACGCGTATCACGTGGATACTTGTAAAACCGATGTGTTGTGATTTAGCTCGTTTCGGTCTAAAACCGCTTGTTTCGATGTTTCAAGCACGAATACATGCTTTTCGCGCAGTTATAGCAGAAAACGTTTTGACGCGTATTAGGGAGACTTGTAAAACCGATGTGTTCAGATTTAGCTCGTTTCGGTCTAAAACAGCTTCTTTCGTTGTATTAAGCGAGAATACATGCTTTTCACGCAGTTATGAGAGAAAAAGTTTTGACGCGTGTCAAAGGGACACTTCCAGCGTTGTGGTGTGTGCCTCCTTTGTTCTTGTCTTGCGTCTATTTTCGCTGGTTCCTTTTCTATGCAATATGAACCAACTAGCTCAGCAGTTTGCACTCCTGAACTACTATTCTTCTACACCGGGCTCTTTTATGTGTCTTCGTACATCTACTGATGGTTTATCTTCCTGCGTCAACGCTATTGTTCTCACTACTTGCAAGGCACGAGCGCTGTCACAAAAAAAAAAAAACCAGCGTTGTGGTGTGTGCCTCCTTTGTTCTTGTCTTGCGTATATTTTCGCTGGTTCCTTTTCTATGCAATATGAACCAACTAGCCCAGCAGTTTGCACTCCTGAACTATTATTCTTCTACACCGGGCTCTTTTATGTGTCTTCGTACATCTACTGATGGTTTATCTTCCTGCGTCAACGCTATTGTTCTCACTACCTGCAAGGCACGAGCGCTGTCACAAAAAAAAAAACCAGCGTTGTGGTGTGTGCCTCCTTTGTTCTTGTCTTGCGTCTATTTTCGCTGGTTCCTTTTCTATGCAATATGAACCAACTAGCCCAGCAGTTTGCACTCCTGAACTACTATTCTTCTACACCGGGCTCTTTTATGTGTCTTCGTACATCTACTGATGGTTTATCTTCCTGCGTCAACGCTATTGTTCTCACTACTTGCAAGGCACGAGCGCTGTCACAAGCCAGCGTTGTGGTGTGTGCCTCCTTTGTTCTTGTCTTGCGTCTATTTTCGCTGGTTCCTTTTCTATGCAATATGAACCAACTAGCCCAGCAGTTTGCACTCCTGAACTACTATTCTTCTACACCGGGCTCTTTTATGTGTCTTCGTACATCTACTGATGGTTTATCTTCCTGCGTCAACGCTATTGTTCTCACTACTTGCAAGGCACGAGCGCTGTCACACCAGCGTTGTGGTGTGTGCCTCCTTTGTTCTTGTCTTGCGTCTATTTTCGCTGGTTCCTTTTCTATGCAATATGAACCAACTAGCCCAGCAGTTTGCACTCCTGAACTTGTAAAACCGATGTGTTCAGATTTACCTCGTTTCGGTCTAAAACAACTTGTTTCGTTGTATTAAGCACGAATACATGCTTTTCGCGCAGTTATAAGAGAAAAAGTTGACGCGTATCACGTGGATACTTGTAAAACCGATGTGTTCAGATTTAGCTCGTTTTGGTCTAAAACAGCTTGTTTCGTTGTTTTAAGCACGAATACATGCTTTTCGCGCAGTTATAAGAGAAAAAGTTTAGACGCGTATCAGGGGAACACTTGTAAAACCGATGTGTTCAGATTTAGCTCGTTTCGGTCTAACACAGCTTGTTTCGTTGTATTAAGCACGAATACATGCTTTTCGCGCATTTATAAGAGAAAAAGTTTTGACGCGTATCACGTGGATACTTGTAAAACAGATGTGTTGTGATTTAGCTCGTTTCGGTCTAAAACCGCTTGTTTCGAAGTTTTAAGCACGAGTACATGCTTTTCGCGCATTTATAGGAGAAAAAGTTTTGACGCGTATTTGAGGAAAACTTGTAAAACCGATGTGTTGTGATTTACCTCGTTTCGGTCTAAAACAGCTTGTTTCGTTGGATTAAGCACGAATACATGCTTTTCGCGCAGTTATAAGAGAAAAAGTTTTGACGCGTATCACGTGGATACTTGTAAAACCGATGTGTTCAGATATAGCTCGTTTTGGTATAAAACAGCTTGTTTCGTTGGATTAATCACGAATACATGCTTTTCGCACAGTTATAAGAGAAAAAGGTGACGCGTATGTGTTGACGTTGATGTGTTCAGATTTAGCTCGTTTCTGTCTAACACAGCTTGTTTCGTTGTATTAAGCACGAATACATGCTTTTCGCGCATTTATAAGAGAAAAAGTTTTGACGCATATTAGGGAGACATGTAAAACCGATGTGTTCAGATATAGCTCGTTTCGGTCTAACACAGCTTGTTTCGTTGTATAATGCACGAATACATGCTTTTCGCGCATTTATAAGAGAACACGTTTTGACGCGTATCACGTGGATACTTGTAAAACCGATGTGTTCAGATATAGCTCGTTTCGGTCTAAAACAGCTTGTTTCGTTGTATTAAGCACGAATACATGCTTTTCGGTAAGTTATAAGAGAAAAAGTTTTGACGCGTAGCAGAGGAGAACTTGTAAAACCGATGTGTTCAGATTTAGCTCGTTTCGGTCTAAAACAGCTTGTTTCGTTCTATTAAGCACGAAGACATGCTTTTCGCGCAGTTATAAGAGAAAAAGTTTTGACGCTTATCAGAGGAACACTCGTAAAACCAATGTGTTGTGATTTACCTCGTTTCGGTCTAAAACAGCTTGTTTCGTTGGATTAATCACAAATACATGCTTTTCGCGCATTTATAAGAGAAAACGTTTTGACGCGTATCACGTGGATACTTGCAAAAACGATGTGTTGTGATTTAGCTCGTTTCGGTCTAAAACCGCTTGTTTCGATGTTTTAAGCACGAATACATGCTTTTCGCGCAGTTATAGAAGAAAACGTTTTGACGCGTATTAGGGAGACTTGTAAAACCGATGTGTTCAGATTTAGCTCGTTTCTGTCTAACACAACTTGTTTCGTTGTATTAAGCACGAATACATGCTTTTCACGCATTTATAAGAAAAAAAGTTTTGACGCGTATCACGTGGATACTTGTAAAACCGATGTGTTCAGATATAGCTCGTTTTGGTATAAAACAGCTTGTTTCGTTGTTTTAAGCAAGAATACATGCTTTTCGCGCAGTTATAGAAGAAAAAGTTTTGACGCGTATTAGAGGGACACTTGTAAAACCAATGTGTTGTGATTTAGCTCGTTTCGGTCTAAAACAGCTTGTTTCGTTGTATTAAGCACGAATACATGCTTTTCGCGCAGTTATAAGAGAAAAAGTTTTGACGCGTAGCAGAGGAGAACTTGTAAAACCGATGTGTTCAGATATAGCTCGTTTTGGTATAAAACAGCTTGTTTCTATGTTTTAAGCAAGAATACATGCTTTTCGCGCAGTTATAGAAGAAAAAGTTTTGACGCGTATTAGAGGGACACATGTAAAACCAATGTGTTGTGATTTGGCTCGTTTCGAACTAAAACAGCTTGTTTCGTTGTTTTAAGCACGAATACATGCTTTTCGCGCAGTAATAAGAGAAAAAGTTTAGACGCGTATCAGAGGAACACTTGTAAAAACCGATGTGTTGTGATTTAGCTCGTTTCGGTCTAAAACAGCTTGTTTCGTTGTATTAAGCACGAATACATGCTTTTCGCGCAGTTATAAGAGAAAAAGTTTTGACGCGTAGCAGAGGAGAACTTGTAAAACCGATGTGTTGTGATTTAGCTCGTTTCGGTCTAAAACAACTTGTTTCGTTGTATTAAGCACGAATACATGCTTTTCGCGCAGTTATAAGAGAAAAAGTTTTGACGCCTATCAGAGGAGAACTTGTAAAACCGATGTGTTCAGATTTAGCTCGTTTCGGTCTAAAACAGCTTGTTTCGTTCTATTAAGCACGAATACATGCTTTTCGCGCAGTTATAAGAGAAAAAGTTTTGACGCGTATCAGAGGAAAACTTGTAAAACCGATGTGTTGTGATTTACCTAGTTTCGGTCTAAAACAACTTGTTTCGTTGGATTAAGCACGAATACATGCTTTTCGCGCAGTTATAAGAGAAAAAGTTTTGACGCGTATCACGTGGATACTTGTAAAACCGATGTGTTGTGATTTAGCTCGTTTCGGTCTAAAACCGCTTGTTTCGATGTTTTAAGCACGAATACATGCTTTTCGCGCAGTTATAAAAGAAAACGTTTTGACGCGTATTAGGGAGACTTGTAAAACCGATGTGTTCAGATTTAGCTCGTTTCGGTCTAAAACAGCTTGTTTCGTTGTATTAAGCAAGAATGCATGCTTTTCACGCAGTTATGAGAGAAAAAGTTTTGACGCGTGTCAAAGGGACACTTGTAAAACCGAAGTGTTCAGATTTACCTCGTTTCGGTCTAAAACAGCTTGTTTCGTTGTATTAAGCACGAATACATGCTTTTCGCGCAGTTATAAGAGAAAAAGTTGACGCGTATACGTGGATACTTGTAAAACCGATGTGTTCAGATATAGCTCGTTTTGGTATAAAACAGCTTGTTTCGTTGTTTTAAGCACGAATACATGCTTTTCGCGCAGTTATAGAAGAAAAAGTTTTGACGCGTATTGGAGGGACACTTGTAAAACCGATGTGTTCAGATTTAGCTCATCTCGGTCTAAAACAGCTTGTTTCGTTGTTTTAAGCACGAATACATGCTTTTCGCGCAGTTATAAGAGAAAAAGTTTAGACGCGTATCAGGGGAACACTTCTAAAACCGATGTGTTGTGATTTAGCTCGTTTCGGACTAAAACAACTTGTTTAGTTGTATTAAGCACGAATACATGCTTTTCGCGCTGTTATAAGAGCAAACGTTTTGACGCGTGTCACAGGGACACTTGTAAAACCGATGTGTTCAGATTTAGCTCGTTTCGGTCTAACACAGCTTGTTTCGTTGTAATAAGCACGAATACATGCTTTTCGCGCATTTATAAGAGAAAAAGTTTTGACGCGTATCACGTGGATACTTGTAAAACAGATGTGTTGTGATTTAGCTCGTTTCGGTCTAAAACCGCTTGTTTCGATGTTTTAAGCACGAATACATGCTTTTCGCGCATTTATAAGAGAAAAAGTTTTGACGCGTATCACGTGGATACTTGTAAAACCGATGTGTTGTGATTTAGCTCGTTTCGGTCTAAAACAGCTTGTTTCGTTGTATTAAGCACGAATACATGCTTTTCGCGCAGTTATAAGAGAAAAAGCTTTGACGAGTATCACGTGGATATTTGTAAAACCGATGTGTTCAGATATAGCTCGTTTCGGTCTAAAACAGCTTGTTTCGTTGTATTAAGCACGAATACATGCTTTTCGCGTAGTTATAAGAGAAAAAGTTTTGACGCGTATCAGAGGAACACTCGTAAAACCAATGTGTTGTGATTTAGCTCGTTTCGGTCTAAAACAGCTTGTTTCGTTGGATTAATCACGAATACATGCTTTTCGCGCAGTTATAAGAGAAAAAGTTGACGCGTATGTGTTGACGATGTGTTCAGATTTAGCTCGTTTCTGTCTAACACAGCTTGTTTCGTTGTATTAAGCACGAATACATGCTTTTCGCGCATTTATAAGAGAAAAAGTTTTGCCGCGTATTAGGGAGACTTGTAAAACCGATGTGTTCAGATATAGCTCGTTTCGGTCTAACACAGCTTGTTTCGTTGTATAATGCACGAATACATGCTTTTCGCGCATTTATAAGAGAAAACGTTTTGACGCGTATCACGTGGATACTTGTAAAATTGATGTGTTCAGATATAGCTCGTTTTGGTCTAAAACAGCTTGTTTCGTTGGATTAAACACGAATACATGCTTTTCGCGCAGTTATAAGAGAAAAAGTTTTGACGCGTATCACGTGGATACTTGTAAAACCGATGTGTTGTGATTTAGCTCGTTTCGGTCTAAAACCGCTTGTTTCGATGTTTTAAGCACGAACACATGCTTTTCGCGCAGTTATAGAAGAAAACGTTTTGACGCGTATTAGGGAGACTTGTAAAACCGATGTGTTCAGATTTAGCTCGTTTCGGTCTAAAACCGCTTGTTTCGTTGTATTAAGCAAGAATGCATGCTTTTCACGCAGTTATGAGAGAAAAAGTTTTGACGCGTGTCAAAGGGACACTTGTAAAACCGATGTGTTCAGATTTACCTCGTTTCGGTCTAAAACAGCTTGTTTCGTTGTATTAAGCACGAATACATGCTTTTCGCGCAGTTATAAGAGAAAAAGTTGACGCGTATCACGTGGATACTTGTAAAACCGATGTGTTCAGATATAGCTCGTTTTGGTATAAAACAGCTTGTTTCGTTGTTTTAAGCACGAATACATGCTTTTCGCGCAGTTATAGAAGAAAAAGTTTTGACGCGTATTGGAGGGACACTTGTAAAACCGATGTGTTCAGATTTGGCTCATCTCGGTCTAAAACAGCTTGTTTCGTTGTTTTAAGCAAGAATACATGCTTTTCGCGCAGTTATAAGAGAAAAAGTTTAGACGCGTATCAGGGGAACACTTGTAAAACCAATGTGTTGTGATTTAGCTCGTTTCGGACTAAAACAACTTGTTTAGTTGTATTAAGCACGAATACATGCTTTTCGCGCTGTTATAAAAGAAAACGTTTTGACGCGTGTCACAGGGACACTTGTAAAACCGATGTGTTCAGATTTAGCTCGTTTCGGTCTAACACAGCTTGTTTCGTTGTAATAAGCACGAATACATGCTTTTCGCGCATTTATAAGAGAAAAAGTTTTGACGCGTATCACGTGGATACTTGTAAAACAGATGTGTTGTGATTTAGCTCGTTTCGGTCTAAAACCGCTTGTTTCGATGTTTTAAGCACGAATACATGCTTTTCGCGCATTTATAAGAGAAAAAGTTTTGACGCGTATCACGTGGATACTTGTAAAACCGATGTGTTGTGATTTAGCTCGTTTCGGTCTAAAACAGCTTGTTTCGTTGTATTAAGCACGAATACATGATTTTCGCGCAGTTTAGGAGAAAAAGTTTTGACGCGTATTAGAGGAACACTCGTAAAACCAATGTGTTGTGATTTAGCTCGTTTCGGTCTAAAACAGCTTGTTTCGTAGGATTAATCACGAATACATGCTTTTCGCGCAGTTATAAGAGAAAAAGTTGACGCGTATGTGTTGACGTTGATGTGTTCAGATTTAGCTCGTTTCTGTCTAACACAGCTTGTTTCGTTGTATTGAGCACGAATACATGCTTTTCGCGCATTTATAAGCGAAAAAGTTTTGACGCGTATTAGGGAGACTTGTAAAACCGATGTGTTCAGATATAGCTCGTTTCGGTCTAACACAGCTTGTTTCGTTGTATAATGCACGAATACATGCTTTTCGCGCATTTATAAGAGAAAACGTTTTGACGCGTATCACGTGGATACTTGTAAAATCGATGTGTTCAGATATAGCTCGTTTCGGTCTAAAACAGCTTGTTTCGTTGTATTAAGCAAGAATACATGCTTTTCGCGTAGTTATAAGAGAAAAAGTTTTGACGCGTAGCTGAGGAGAACTTGTAAAACCGATGTGTTGTGATTTAGCTCGTTTCGGACTAAAACAGCTTGTTTCGTTGTATTAAGCACGAATACATGCTTTTCGCGCAGTTATAAGAGAAAAAGTTTTGACGCTTATCAGAGGAGAACTTGTAAAACCGATGTGTTCAGATTTAGCTCGTTTCGGTCTAAAACAGCTTGTTTCGTTCTATTAAGCAAGAATACATGCTTTTCGCGCAGTTATAAGAGAAAAAGTTTTGAAGCGTATCAGAGGAAAACTTGTAAAACCGATGTGTTGTGATTTACCTCGTTTCGGTCTAAAACAACTTGTTTCGTTGGATTAAGCACGAATACATGCTTTTCGCGCAGTTATAAGAGAAAAAGTTTTGACGCGTATCACGTGGATACTTGTAAAACCGATGTGTTGTGATTTAGCTCGTTTCGGTCTAAAACCGCTTGTTTCGATGTTTTAAGCACGAATACATGCTTTTCGCGCAGTTATAGAAGAAAACGTTTTGACGCGTATTAGGGAGACTTGTAAAACCGATGTGTTCAGATTTAGCTCGTTTCGGTCTAAAACCGCTTGTTTCGTTGTATTAAGCAAGAATGCATGCTTTTCACGCAGTTATGAGAGAAAAAGTTTTGACGCGTGTCAAAGGGACACTTGTAAAACCGATGTTTTCAGATTTACCTCGTTTCGGTCTAAAACAGCTTGTTTCGTTGTATTAAGCACGAATACATGCTTTTCGCGCAGTTATAAGAGAAAAAGTTGACGCGTATCACGTGGATACTTGTAAAACCGATGTGTTGTGATTTAGCTCGTTTCGGTCTAAAACCGCTTGTTTCGATGTTTTAAGCACGAATACATGCTTTTCGCGCAGTTATAGAAGAAAACGTTTTGACGCGTATTAGGGAGACTTGTAAAACCGATGTGTTCAGATTTAGCTCGTTTCGGTCTAAAACCGCTTGTTTCGTTGTATTAAGCAAGAATGCATGCTTTTCACGCAGTTATGAGAGAAAAAGTTTTGACGCGTGTCAAAGGGACACTTGTAAAACCGATGTGTTCAGATTTACCTCGTTTCGGTCTAAAACAGCTTGTTTCGTTGTATTAAGCACGAATACATGCTATTCGCGCAGTTATAAGAGAAAAAGTTGACGCGTATCACGTGGATACTTGTAAAACCGATGTGTTCAGATATAGCTCGTTTTGGTATAAAACAGCTTGTTTCGTTGTTTTAAGCACGAATACATGCTTTTCGCGCAGTTATAGAAGAAAAAGTTTTGACGCGTATTGGAGGGACACTTGTAAAACCGATGTGTTCAGATTTGGCTCATCTCGGTCTAAAACAGCTTGTTTCGTTGTTTTAAGCAAGAATACATGCTTTTCTCGCAGTTATAAGAGAAAAAGTTTAGACGCGTATCAGGGGAACACTTGTAAAACCAATGTTTTGTGATTTAGCTCGTTTCGGACTAAAACAACTTGTTTAGTTGTATTAAGCACGAATACATGCTTTTCGCGCTGTTATAAGAGAAAACGTTTTGACGCGTGTCACAGGGACACTTGTAAAACCGATGTGTTCAGATTTAGCTCGTTTCGGTCTAACACAGCTTGTTTCGTTGTAATAAGCACGAATACATGCTTTTCGCGCATTTATAAGAGAAAAAGTTTTGACGCGTATCACGTGGATACTTGTAAAACAGATGTGTTGTGATTTAGCTCGTTTCGGTCTAAAACCGCTTGTTTCGATGTTTTAAGCACGAATACATGCTTTTCGCGCATTTATAAGAGAAAAAGTTTTGACGCGTATCACGTGGATACTTGTAAAACCGATGTGTTGTGATTTAGCTCGTTTCGGTCTAAAACAGCTTGTTTCGTTGTATTAAGCACGAATACATGATTTTCGCGCAGTTTAGGAGAAAAAGTTTTGACGCGTATTAGAGGAACACTCGTAAAACCAATGTGTTGTGATTTAGCTCGTTTCGGTCTAAAACAGCTTGTTTCGTAGGATTAATCACGAATACATGCTTTTCGCGCAGTTATAAGAGAAAAAGTTGACGCGTATGTGTTGACGTTGATGTGTTCAGATTTAGCTCGTTTCTGTCTAACACAGCTTGTTTCGTTGTATTAAGCACGAATACATGCTTTTCGCGCATTTATAAGCGAAAAAGTTTTGACGCGTATTAGGGAGACTTGTAAAACCGATGTGTTCAGATATAGCTCGTTTCGGTCTAACACAGCTTGTTTCGTTGTATAATGCACGAATACATGCTTTTCGCGCATTTATAAGAGAAAACGTTTTGACGCGTATCACGTGGATACTTGTAAAATCGATGTGTTCAGATATAGCTCGTTTCGGTCTAAAACAGCTAAATCGGTTTCGTTGGATTAAGCACGAATACACGCTTTTCGCGCAGTTATAAGGGAAAAAGTTTTGACGCGTATCACGTGGATACTTGTAAAACCGATGTGTTGTGATTTAGCTCGTTTCGGTCTAAAACCGCTTGTTTCTATGTTTTAAGCACGAATACATGCTTTTCGCGCAGTTAGAGAAGAAAAAGTTTTGACGCGTATTAGAGGGACACTTGTAAAACCGATGTGTTGTGATTTAGCTCGTTTCGGACTAAAACAGCTTGTTTCGTTGTTTTAAGCACGAATACATGCTTTTCGCGCAGTAAAAAGAGAAAAAGTTTAGACGCGTATCAGAGGAACACTTGTAAAAACCAATGTGTTGTGATTTAGCTCGTTTCGGAATAAAAAAGCTTGTTTAGATGTATTAAGCACGAATACATGCTTTTCGCGCAGTTATAAGACAAAAAGCTTTGACGAGTATCACGTGGATACTTGTAAAACCGATGTGTTCAGATATAGCTCGTTTCGGTCTAACACAGCTTGTGTCGTTGTATTATGCACGAATA
Source organism: Amblyomma americanum (assembly GCF_052857255.1). NCBI lineage: Eukaryota > Metazoa > Arthropoda > Arachnida > Ixodida > Ixodidae > Amblyomma > Amblyomma americanum. Next base: position 118,231 of record NW_027526605.1, read on the forward strand.
CATGCTTTTCGCGCATTTATAAGAGAAAACGTTTTGACGCGTATCACGTGGATACTTGTAAAACCGATGTGTTCAGATATAGCTCGTTTCGGTCTAAACCAGCTTGTTTCGTTGTATTAAGCACGAATACATGCTTTTCGCGTAGATATAAGAGAAAAAGTTTTGACGCGTAGCAGAGGAGAACTTGTAAAACCGATGTGTTCAGATTTAGCTCGTTTCGGTCTAAAACAGCTTGTTTCGTTCTATTAAGCACGAATACATGCTTTTGGCACAGTTATAAGAGAAAAAGTTTTGACGCGTATCAGAGGAAAACTTGTAAAACCGATGTGTTGTGATTTACCTCGTTTCGGTCTAAAACAACTTGTTTCGGTGGATTAAGCACGAATACATGCTTTTCGCGCAGTTATAAGAGAAAAAGTTTTGACGCGTATCACGTGGATACTTGTAAAACCGATGTGTTGTGATTTAGCTCGTTTCGGTCTAAAACAGCTTGTTTCGATGTTTTAAGGACGAATACATGCTTTTCGCGCAGTTATAGAAGAAAACGTTTTGACGCGTATTAGGGAGACTTGTAAAACCGATGTGTTGAGATATAGCTCGTTTCGGTCTAACACAGCTTGTTTCGTTGTAATATGCACGAATACATGCTTTTCGCGCATTTATAAGAGAAAACGTTTTGACGCGTATCACGTGGATACTAGTAAAACTGATGTGTTCAGATATAGCTCGTTTCGGTCTAAAACAGCTTGTTTCGTTGTATTAAGCACGAATACATGCTTTTCGCGTAGATATAAGAGAAAACGTTTTGACGCGTAGCAGAGGAGAACTTGTAAAACCGATGTGTTGTGATTTAGCTCGTTTCGGTCTAAAACAGTTTGTTTCGTTGTATTAAGCACGAAAGCTTTTCGCGCAGTTATAAGAGAAAAAGTTTTGACGCGTATCAGAGGAGAAATTGTAAAACCGATGTGTTCAGATTTAGCTCGTTTCGGTCTAAAACAGCTTGTTTCGTTCTATTAAGCACGAATACATGCTTTTCGCGCAGTTATAAGAGAAAAAGTTTTGACGCGTATCACGTAGATACTTGTAAAACCGATGTGTTGTGATTTAGCTCGTTTCGGTCTAAAACCGCTCGTTTCGATGTTTTAAGCACGAATACATGCTTTTCGCGCAGTTATAGAAGAAAACGTTTTGACGCGTATTAGGGAGACTTGTAAAACCGATGTGTTGTGAATTAGCTCGTTTCGGTCTAAAACAGCTTGTTTCGTTGTATTAAGCACAAATACATGCTTTTCGCGCAGTTATAAGAGAAAAGTTTTGACGCTTATCACGTGGATACTTGTAAAACCGATGTGTTCAGATATAGCTCGTTTCGGTCTAACACAGCTTGTTTCGTTGTAATATGCACGAATACATGCTTTTCGCGCATTTATAAGAGAAAACGTTTTGACGCGTATCACGTGGATACTTGTAAAACCGATGTGTTCAGATATAGCTCGTTTCGGTCTAAACCAGCTTGTTTCGTTGTATTAAGCACGAATACATGCTTTTCGCGTAGATATAAGAGAAAAAGTTTTGACGCGTAGCAGAGGAGAACTTGTAAAACCGATGTGTTGTGATTTAGCTCGTTTCGGTCTAAAACAGTTTGTTTCGTTGTAATAAGCACGAATACATGCTTTTCGCGCAGTTATAAGAGAAAAAGTTTTGACCCGTATCAGAGGAGAACTTGTAAAACCGATGTGTTCAGATTTAGCTCGTTTCGGTCTAAAACAGCTTGTTTCGTTCTATTAAGCACGAATACATGCTTTTGGCGCAGTTATAAGAGAAAAAGTTTTGACGCGTATCACGTGGATACTTGTAAAACCGATGTGTTCAGATTTAGCTCGTTTCTGTTTAACACAGCTTGTTTCGTTGTATTAAGCACGAATACACGCTTTTCGCGCATTTATAAGAGAAAAAGTTTTGACGCGTATCACGTGGATACTTGTAAAACCGATGTGTTCAGATATAGCTCGTTTTGGTATAAAACAGCTTGTTTCGTTGTTTTAAGCACAAATACATGCTTTTCGCGCAGTTATAGAAGAAAAAGTTTTGACGCGTATTAGAGGGACACTTGTAAAACCGATGTGTTGTGATTTAGCTCGTTTCGGACTAAAACAGCTTGTTTCGTTGTTTTAAGCACGAATACATGCTTTTCGCGCAGTAAAAAAAGAAAAAGTTTAGACGCGTATCAGAGGAACACTTGTAAAAACCGATGTGTTGTGATTTAGCTCGTTTCGGAATAAAAAAGCTTGTTTAGATGTATTAAGCACGAATACATGCTTTTCGCGCAGTTATAAGAGAAAAAGCTTTGACGAGTATCACGTGGATACTTGTAAAACCGATGTGTTCAGATATAGCTCGTTTCGGTCTAACACAGCTTGTTTCGTTGTATTATGCACGAATACATGCTTTTCGCGCATTTATAAGAGAAAACGTTTTGACGCGTATCACGTGGATACTTGTAAAACCGATGTGTTCAGATATAGCTCGTTTCGGTCTAAACCAGCTTGTTTCGTTGTATTAAGCACGAATACATGCTTTTCGCGTAGATATAGGAGAAAAAGTTTTGACGCGTAGCAGAGGAGAACTTGTAAAACCGATGTGTTGTGATTTAGCTCGTTTCGGTCTAAAACAGTTTGTTTCGTTGTAATAAGCACGAATACATGCTTTTTGCGCAGTTATAAGAGAAAAAGTTTTGACGCGTATCAGAGGAGAACTTGTAAAACCGATGTGTTGTGATTTACCTCGTTTCGGTCTAAAGCAATTTGTTTCGTTGGATTAAGCACGAATACATGCTTTTCGCGCAGTTATAAGAGAAAAAGTTTTGACGCGTATCACGTGGATACTTGTAAAACCGATGTGTTGTGATTTAGCTCGTTTCGGTCTAAAACAGCTTGTTTCGATGTTTTAAGCACGAATACATGCTTTTCGCGCAGTTATAGAAGAAAACGTTTTGAAGCGTATTAGGGAGACTTGTAAAACCGATGTGTTCAGATATAGCTCGTTTCGGTCTAACACAGCTTGTTTCGTTGTAATATGCACGAATACATGCTTTTCGCGCATTTATAAGAGAAAACGTTTTGACGCGTATCACGTGGATACTTGTAAAACCGATGTGTTCAGATATAGCTCGTTTCGGTCTAAAACAGTTTGTTTCGTTGTATTAAGCACGAATACATGCTTTTCGCGCAGTTATAAGAGAAAAAGTTTTGACGCTTATCAGAGGAGAACTTGTAAAACCGATGTGTTCAGATTTAGCTCGTTTCGGTCTAAAACAGCTTGTTTCGTTCTATTAAGCACGAATACATGCTTTTCCCGCAGTTATAGAAGAAAAAGTTTTGACGCGTATCACGTGGATACTTGTAAAACCGATGTGTTCTGATATAGCTCGTTTTGGTATAAAACAGCTTGTTTCGTTGTTTTAAGCACGAATACATGCTTTTCGCGCAGTTATTAGAGAAAACGTTTTGACGCGTATTAGGGAGACTTGTAAAACCGATGTGTTGTGATTTAGCTCGTTTCAGTTCAAAACAGCTTGTTTCGTTGTATTAAGCACGAATACATGCTTTTTACGCAGTTATAAGAGAAAACGTTTTGACGCCTATCACATGCACACTTGTAAAACCGATATGTTCAGATCTTGCTCGTTTTGGTCTAAAACAGCTTGTTTCGTTGTATTAAGCACGATTACATGCTTTTCGCGAAGTTATAAGAGAAAAAGTTTTGACGCGTCAGAGGAAAACTTGTAAAACCGATGTGTTGTGATTTAGCTCGTTTCGGTCTAAAACAGCTTGTTTCTTTGTATTAAGCACGAATACATGCTTTTTGCGCAGTTATAAGAGAAAACTTTTTGACGCGTATCACATGCACACTTGTAAAACCGATATGTTCAGATCTTGCTCGTTTTGGTCTAAAACAGCTTGTTTCGTTGTATTAAGCACGAATACATGCTTTTCGCGCAGTTATAAGAGAAAAAGTTTTGACGCGTATCAGAGGAAAACGTAAAACCGATGTGTTGTGATTTAGCTCGTTTCGGTCTAAAACAGCTTGTTTCGTTGTTATAAGAGAAAAAGTTTTGACGCGTGTCACAAGGACACTTGTAAAACCGATGTGTTTAGATTTACCTCGTTTCGGTCTAAAACAGTTTGTTTCGTTGGATTAAGCAGGAATACATGCTTTTCGCGCAGTTATAAGAGAAAAAAGTTTTGACGCTTATCACATGGGCACTTGTAAAACCGATGTGTTCAGATCTAGCTCGTTTTGGTCTAAAACAGCTTGTTTCGTTGTATTAAGCACGAATACAATCTTTTCGCGCAGTTATAAGAGAAAAAGTTTTGACGCGTTTCACAAGGACGCTTTTAAAACCGATGTTTTCAGATTTAGCTCGTTTCGGTCTAAAACAGCTTGTTTCGTTGGATTAAGCACGAATACATGCTTTTCGCGCAGTTATAAGAGAAAAAGTTTTGACGCGAATCACGTGGATACTTGTAAAACCAATGTGTTCAGATATAGCTCGTTTTGGTATAAAACAGCTTGTGTCGTTGTTTTAAGCACCAATACATGCTTTTCGCGCAGGTATAGAAGGAAATGTTTTGACGCGTATTAGAGACTTGTAAAACCGATGTGTTGTGATTTAGCTCGTTTCGGTCTAAAACAACTTGTTTCGTTGTTTTAAGCACGAATACATGCTTTTCGCGCAGTTATAGAAGAAAAAGTTTTGACGCTTATTAGAGAGACTTGTAAAACCGATGTGTTGTGATTTAGCTCGTTTCAGTTCAAAACAGCTTGTTTCGTTGTATTAGGCACGAATACATGCTTTTTACGCAGTTATAAGAGAAAACGTTTTGACGCCTATCACATGCACACTTGTAAAACCGATATGTTAAGATCTAGCTCGTTTTGGTCTAAAACAGCTTGTTTCGTTGTATTAAGCACGAATACATGCTTTTCGCGAAGTTATAAGAGAAAAAGTTTTGACGCGTCAGAGGAAAACCTGTAAAACCGATGTGTTGTGATTTAGCTCGTTTCGGTCTAAACAGCTTGTTTCGTTGTATTAAGCACGAATACATGCTTTTCGCGCAGTTATAGAAGAAAAGTTTTGACGCTTATTAGAGAGACTTGTAAAACCGATGTGTTGTGATTTAGCTCGTTTCAGTTCAAAACAGCTTGTTTCGTTGTATTAGGCACGAATACATGCTTTTTACGCAGTTATAAGAGAAAACGTTTTGACGCCTATCACATGCACACTTGTAAAACCGATATGTTCAGATCTAGCTCGTTTTGGTCTAAAACAGCTTGTTTCGTTGTATTAAGCACGAATACATGCTTTTCGCGCAGTTATAAGAGAAAAAGTTTTGACGCGTATCAGAGGAAAACGTAAAACCGATGTGTTGGTGATTTAGCTCGTTTCGGTCTAAAACAGCTTGTTTCGTTGTTATAAGAGAAAAAGTTTTGACGCGTGTCACAAGGACACTTGTAAAACCGATGTGTTTAGATTACCTCGTTTCGGTCTAAAACAGCTTGTTTCGTTGGATTAAGCAGGAATACATGCTTTTCGCGCAGTTATAAGAGAAAAAAGTTTTGACGCTTATCACATGGGCACTTGTAAAACCGATGTGTTCAGATCTAGCTCGTTTTGGTCTAAAACAGCTTGTTTCGTTGTATTAAGCACGAATACAATCTTTTCGCGCAGTTATAAGAGAAAACGTTTTGACGCGTTTCACAAGGATGCTTTTAAAACCGATGTTTTCAGATTTAGCTCGTTTCGGTCTAAAACAGCTTGTTTCGTTGTTTTAGGCACGAATACATGCTTTTCGCGCAGTTATAGAAGAAAAAGTTTTGACGCGTATTAGAGGGACACTTGTAAAACCGATGTATTCAGATTTAGCTCATCTCGGTCTAAAACAGCTTGTTTCGTTGTTTTAAGCACGAATACATGCTTTTCGCGCAGATATAAGAGAAAAAGTTTTGACGCGTATCAGAGGAACACTTGTAAAACCGGTGTTGTGATTTAGCTCGTTTCGGACTAAAACAACTTGTTTCGTTGTTTTAAGCACGAATACATGCTTTTCGCGCAGTTATAAGAGAAAAAGTTTTGACGAGTATCATGTTGACTCTTGTAAAACCGATGTGTTCAGATTTAGCTCATCTCGGTCTAAAACAGCTTGTTTCGTTGTTTTAAGCACGAATACATGCTTGTCGCGCAGTTATAAAAGAAAACGTTTTGACGCGTATTAGGGAGACTTGTAAAACCGATGTGTTGTGATTTAGCTCGTTTTGGTCTAAAACAGCTTTTTTCGTTGTATTAAGCAAGAATACATGCTTTTCGCGCTGTTATAAGAGAAAACGTTTTGACGCGTGTCACAGGGACACTTGTAAAACCGATGTGTTCAGATTTAGCTCGTTTCGGTCTAAAACAGCTTGTTTCGTTGGATTAAGCACGAATACATGCTTTTCGCGCAGTTATAAGAGAAAAAGTTTTGACGCGTATCACGTGGATACTTGTAAAACCGATGTGTTCAGATATAGCTCGTTTTGGTATAAAACAGCTTGTTTCGTTGTTTTAAGCACGAATACATGCTTTTCGCGCAGTTATAAGGAAAAGTTTTGACGCGTATTAGAGACTTGTAAAACCGATGTGTTGTGATTTAGCTCGTTTTGGTCTAAAACAGCTTGTTTCGTTGTATTAAGCACGAATACATGCTTTTCGCGAAGTTATAAGAGAAAAAGTTTTGACGCGTCAGAGGAAAATTTGTAAAACCGATGTGTTGTGATTTAGCTCGTTTCGGTCTAAAACAGCTTGTTTCTATGTATTAAGCACGAATACATGCTTTTTGCGCAGTTATAAGAGAAAAAGTTTTGACGCGTATCACGTGGATACTTGTAAAACCGATGTGTTCAGATATAGCTCGTTTTGGTATAAAACAGCTTGTGTCGTTGTTTTAAGCACGAATACATGCTTTTCGCGCAGTTATAAGGAAAAGTTTTGACGCGTATTAGAGAGACGTAAAACCGATGTGTTGTGATTTAGCTCGTTTCGGTCTGAAACCGCTTGTTTCGATGTTTTAAGCACGAATACATGCTTTTCGCGCAGTTATAGAAGAAAACGTTTTGACGCGTATTAGGGAGACTTGTAAAACCGATGTGTTGTGATTTAGCTCGTTTTGGTCTAAAACAGCTTGTTTCGTTGTATTAAGCACGAATACATGCTTTTCGCGCAGTTATAAGAGAAAAAGTTTTGACGCGTATCAGAGGAAAACTTGTAAAACCGATGTGTTGTGATTTACCTCGTTTCGGTCTAAAACAGCTTGTTTCGTTGGATTAAGCACCAATACATGCTTTTCGCGCAGTTTTAAGAGAAAAACTTTTGACGCGCATCACGTGGATACTTGTAAAACCGATGTGTTCAGATATAGCTCCTTTTGGTATAAAACAGCTTGTTTCGTTGTTTTAAGCACCAATACATGCTTTTCGCGCAGTTATAGAAGGAAATGTTTTGACGCGTATTAGAGACTTGTAAAACCGATGTGTTGTGATTTAGCTCGTTTCGGTCTAAAACAACTTGTTTCGTTGTTTTAAGCACGAATACATGCTTTTCGCGCAGTTATAGAAGAAAAAGTTTTGACGCTTATTAGAGAGACTTGTAAAACCGATGTGTTGTGATTTAGCTCGTTTCAGTTCAAAACAGCTTGTTGCGTTGTATTAAGCACGAATACATGCTTTTCGCGCAGTTATAACAGAAAACGTTTTGACGCCTATCACATGCACACTTGTAAATCCGATATGTTAAGATCTAGCTCGTTTTGGTCTAAAACAGCTTGTTTCGTTGTATTAAGCACGAATACATGCTTTTCGCGAAGTTATAAGAGAAAAAGTTTTGACGCGTCAGAGGAAACTTGTAAAACCGATGTGTTGTGATTTAGCTCGTTTCGGTCTAAAACAGCTTGTTTCGTTGTATTAAGCACGAATACATGCTTTTTGCGCAGTTATAAGAGAAAACTTTTTGACGCGTATCACATGCACACTTGTAAAACGATATGTTCAGATCTAGCTCGTTTTGGTCTAAAACAGCTTGTTTCGTTGTATTAAGCACGAATACATGCTTTTCGCGCAGTTATAAGAGAAAAAGTTTTGACGCGTATCAGAGGAAAACGTAAAACCGATGTGTTGTGATTTAGCTCGTTTCGGTCTAAAACAGCTTGTTTCGTTGTTATAAGAGAAAAAGTTTTGACGCGTGTCACAAGGACACTTGTAAAACCGATGTGTTTAGATTTACCTCGTTTCGGTCTAAAACAGCTTGTTTCGTTGGATTAAGCAGGAATACATGCTTTTCGCGCAGTTATAAGAGAAAAAAGTTTTGACGCTTATCACATGGGCACTTGTAAAACCGATGTGTTCAGATCTAGCTCGTTTTGGTCTAAAACAGCTTGTTTCGTTGTATTAAGCACGAATACAATCTTTTCGCGCAGTTATAAGAGAAAAAGTTTTGACGCGTTTCACAAGGATGCTTTTAAAACCGATGTTTTTAGATTTAGCTCGTTTCGGTCTAAAACAGCTTGTTTCGTTGTTTTAGGCACGAATACATGCTTTTCGCGCAGTGATAGAAGAAAAAGTTTTGACGCGTATTAGAGGGACACTTGTAAAACCGATGTATTCAGATTTAGCTCATCTCGGTCTAAAACAGCTTGTTTCGTTGTTTTAAGCACGAATACATGCTTTTCGCGCAGATATAAGAGAAAAAGTTTTGACGCGTATCAGAGGAACACTTGTAAAACCGATGTGTTGTGATTTAGCTCGTTTCGGACTAAAACAACTTGTTTCGTTGTTTTAAGCACGAATACATGCTTTTCGCGCAGTTATAAGAGAAAAAGTTTTGACGAGTATCATGTGGACACTTGTAAAACCGATGTGTTCAGATTTAGCTCATCTCGGTCTAAAACAGCTTGTTTCGTTGTTTTAAGCACGAATACATGCTTGTCGCGCAGTTATAAAAGAAAACGTTTTGACGCGTATTAGGGAGACTTGTAAAACCGATGTGTTGTGATTTAGCTCGTTTTGGTCTAAAACAGCTTTTTTCGTTGTATTAAGCAAGAATACATGCTTTTCGCGCTGTTATAAGAGAAAACGTTTTGACGCGTGTCACAGGGACACTTGTAAAACCGATGTGTTCAGATTTAGCTCGTTTCGGTCTAAAACAGCTTGTTTCGTTGGATTAAGCACGAATACATGCTTTTCGCGCAGTTATAAGAGAAAAAGTTTTGACGCGTATCACGTGGATACTTGTAAAACCGATGTGTTCAGATATAGCTCGTTTTGGTATAAAACAGCTTGTTTCGTTGTTTTAAGCACGAATACATGCTTTTCGCGCAGTTATAAGGAAATGTTTTGACGCGTATTAGAGACTTGTAAAACCGATGTGTTGTGATTTAGCTCGTTTCGGTCTAAAACAGCTTGTTTCGTTGTTTTAGGCAAGAATACATGCTTTTCGCGCAGTTATAGAAGAAAAAGTTTTGACGCGTATTAGAGATACGTAAAACCGATGTGTTGTGATTTAGCTCGTTTCGGTCTAAAACCGCTTGTTTCGATGTTTTAAGCACGAATACATGCTTTTCGCGCAGTTATAGAAGAAACCGTTTTGACGCGTATTAGGGAGACTTGTAAAACCGATGTGTTGTGATTTAGCTCGTTTCGGTCTAAAACAGCTTGTTTCGTTGTATTAAGCACGAATACATGCTTTTCGCGCAGTTTTAAGAGAAAAACTTTTGACGCGTATCACGTGGATACTTGTAAAACCGATGTGTTCAGATATAGCTCGTTTTGGTATAAAACAGCTTGTTTCGTTGTTTTAAGCACGAATACATGCTTTTCGCGCAGTTATAGAAGGAAATGTTTTGACGCGTATTAGAGACTTGTAAACCGATGTGTTGTGATTTAGCTCGTTTCGGTCTAAAACAGCTTGTTTCGTTGTTTTAAGCACGAATACATGCTTTTCGCGCAGTTATAGAAGAAAACGTTTTGACGCTTATTAGAGAGACGTAATACCGATGTGTTGTGATTTAGCTCGTTTCAGTCCAAAACAGCTTGTTTCGTTGTATTAAGCAAGAATACATGCTTTTTGCGCAGTTATAAGAGAAAACGTTTTGACGCCTATCACATGCACACTTGTAAAACCGATATGATCAGATCTAGCTCGTTTTGGTCTAAAACAGCTTGTTTCGTTGTTTTAAGCACGAATACATGCTTTCGCGCAGTTATAGAAGAAAAAGTTTTGACGCTTATTAGAGAGACTTGTAATACCGATGTGTTGTGATTTAGCTCGTTTCAGTCCAAAACAGCTTGTTTCGTTGTATTAAGCACGAATACATGCTTTTTGCGCAGTTATAAGAGAAAACTTTTTGGCGCGTATCACATGCACACTTATAAAACCGATATGTTCAGATCTAGCTCGTTTTGGTCTAAAACAGCTTGTTTCGTTTTATTAAGCACGAATACATGCTTTTCGCGCAGTTATAACAGAAAAAGTTTTGACGCGTATCAGAGCAAAACGTAAAACCGATGTGTTGTGATTTAGCTCGTTTCGTCTAAAACAGCTTGTTTCGTTGTATTAAGCACGAATACATGCTTTTCGCGCAGTTATAAGAGAAAAAGTTTTGACGCTTATCAGAGGAGAACTTGTAAAACCGATGTGTTCAGATTTAGCTCGTTTCGGTCTAAAACAGCTTGTTTCGTTCTATTAAGCACGAATACATGCTTTTCGCGCAGTTATAGAAGAAAAAGTTTTGACGCGTATCACGTGGATACTTGTAAAACCGATGTGTTCTGATATAGCTCGTTTTGGTATAAAACAGCTTGTTTCGTTGTTTTAAGCACGAATACATGCTTTTCGCGCAGTTATTAGAGAAAACGTTTTGACGCGTATTAGGGAGACTTGTAAAACCGATGTGTTGTGATTTAGCTCGTTTCGGTCTAAAAACAGCTTGTTTCGTTGTATTAAGCACAAATACATGCTTTTCGCGCAGTTATAAGAGAAAAAGTTTTGACGCGTATCACGTGGATACTTGTAAAACCGATGTGTTCAGATTTAGCTCGTTTCTGTCTAACACAGCTTGTTGCGTTGTATTAAGCACGAATACATGCTTTTCGCGCATTTATAAGAGAAAAAGTTTTGACGCGTATCACGTGGATACTTGTAAAACCGATGTGTTCAGATATAGCTCGTTTTGGTATAAAACAGCTTGTTTCGTTGGATTAATCACGAATACATGCTTTTCGCGCAGCTATAAGAGAAAAAGTTTTGAAGCGTATCACGTGGATACTTGTAAAACCGATGTGTTGTGGTTTAGCTCGTTTCGGTCTAAAACTGCTTGTTTCGTTGTATTAAGCACGAATACATGCTTTTCGCGCAGTTATAAGAGAAAACGTTTTGACGCGTATCAGATTAACACTTGTAAAACCGATGTGTTGTGATTTAGCTCGTTTCGGTCTAAAACAGCTTGTTTCGTTGTATTAAGCAGGAATACAAGCTTTTCGCGCAGTTATAAAAGAAAAAGTTTTGACGTGTATCAGAGGAAAACTTGTAAAACCGATGTGTTCTGATTTAGCTCGTTTCGGGTCTAAAACAGCTTGTTTCGTTGTATTAAGCACGAATACATGCTTTTCGCGCAGTTATAAGAGAAAAAGTTTTGAAGCGTATCAGAGGAACACTTGTAAAACCGATGTGTTCAGATTTACCTCGTTTCGGTCTAAAACAGCTTGTTTCGTTGGATTAAGCAGGAATACATGCTTTTCGCGCAGTTATAAGAGAAAAAGTTTTGACGCGTATCTGAGGAAAACTTGTAAAACCGATGTGTTGTGATTTACCTCGTTTCGATCTAAAACAGCTTGTTTCGTTGGATTAAGCAAGAATACATGCTTTTCGCGCAGTTATAAGAGAAAAAGTTTTGACGCGTATCACGTGGATACTTGTAAAACCGATGTGTTCAGATATAGCTCGTTTTGGTATAAACAGCTTGTTTCGTTGTTTTAAGCACGAATACATGCTTTTCGCGCAGTTATAGAAGAAAAAGTTTTGACGCGTATTAGAGGGACACTTGTAAAACCGATGTGTTCAGATTTAGCTCTTCTGGGTCTAAAACAGCTTGTTTCGTTGTTTTAAGCACGAATACATGCTTTTCGCGCAGTTATAAGAGAAAAAGTTTTGACGCGTATCAGAGGAACACTTGTAAAACCGATGTGTTGTGATTTAGCTCGTTTCGACTAAAACAGCTTGTTTCGTTGTTTTAAGCACGAATACATGCTTTTCGCGCAGTTATAAGAGAAAAAGCTTTGACGAGTATCACGTGGATACTTGTAAAACCGATGTGTTCAGATATAGCTCGTTTCGGTCTAACACAGCTTGTTTCGTTGTATTATGCACGAATACATGCTTTTCGCGCATTTATAAGAGAAAACGTTTTGACGCGTATCACGTGGATACTTGTAAAACCGATGTGTTCAGATATAGCTCGTTTCGGTCTAAACCAGCTTGTTTCGTTGTATTAAGCACGAATACATGCTTTTCGCGTAGATATAAGAGAAAAAGTTTTGACGCGTAGCAGAGGAGAACTTGTAAAACCGATGTGTTGTGATTTAGCTCGTTTCGGTCTAAAACAGTTTGTTTCGTTGTAATAAGCACGAATACATGCTTTTCGCGCAGTTATAAGAGAAAAAGTTTTGACGCGTATCAGAGGAGAACTTGTAAAACCGATGTGTTGTGATTTACCTCGTTTCGGTCTAAAACAATTTGTTTCGTTGGATTAAGCACGAATACATGCTTTTCGCGCAGTTTTAAGAGAAAAAGTTTTGACGCGTATCACGTGGATACTTGTAAAACCGATGTGTTGTGATTTAGCTCGTTTCGGTCTAAAACAGCTTGTTTCGATGTTTTAAGCACGAATACATGCTTTTCGCGCAGTTATAGAAGAAAACGTTTTGACGCGTATTAGGGAGACTTGTAAAACCGATGTGTTCAGATATAGCTCGTTTCGGTCTAACACAGCTTGTTTCGTTGTAATATGCACGAATACATGCTTTTCGCGCATTTATAAGAGAAAACGTTTTGACGCGTATCACGTGGATACTTGTAAAACCGATGTGTTCAGATATAGCTCGTTTCGGTCTAAAACAGTTTGTTTCGTTGTATTAAGCACGAATACATGCTTTTCGCGCAGTTATAAGAGAAAAAGTTTTGACGCGTATCAGAGGAGAACTTGTAAAACCGATGTGTTCAGATTTAGCTCGTTTCGGTCTAAAACAGCTTGTTTCGTTCTATTAAGCACGAATACATGCTTTTCGCGCAGTTATAGAAGAAAAAGTTTTGACGCGTATCACGTGGATACTTGTAAAACCGATGTGTTCTGATATAGCTCGTTTTGGTATAAAAACAGCTTGTTTCGTTGTTTTAAGCACGAATACATGCTTTTCGCGCAGTTATTAGAGAAAACGTTTTGACGCGTATTAGGGAGACTTGTTAAAACCGATGTGTGTGATTTAGCTCGTTTCGGTCTAAAAACAGCTTGTTTCGTTGTATTAAGCACAAATACATGCTTTTCGCGCAGTTATAAGAGAAAAAGTTTTGACGCGTATCACGTGGATACTTGTAAAACCGATGTGTTCAGATTTAGCTCGTTTCTGTCTAACACAGCTTGTTGCGTCTTGTATTAAGCACGAATACATGCTTTTCGCGCATTTATAAGAGAAAAGTTTTGACGCGTATCACGTGGATACTTGTAAAACCGATGTGTTCAGATATAGCTCGTTTTGGTATAAAACAGCTTGTTTCGTTGGATTAATCACGAATACATGCTTTTCGCGCAGTTATAAGAGAAAAAGTTTTGAAGCGTATCACGTGGATACTTGTAAAACCGATGTGTTGTGGTTTAGCTCGTTTCGGTCTAAAACTGCTTGTTTCGTTGTATTAGGCACGAATACATGCTTTTCGCCGCAGTTATAAGAGAAAACGTTTTGACGCGTATCAGATTAACACTTGTAAAACCGATGTGTTGTGATTTAGCTCGTTTCGGTCTAAAACAGCTTGTTTCGTTGTATTAAGCAGGAATACAAGCTTTTCGCGCAGTTATAAAAGAAAAAGTTTTGACGTGTATCAGAGGAAAACTTGTAAAACCGATGTGTTCTGATTTAGCTCGTTTCGGTCTAAAACAGCTTGTTTCGTTGTATTAAGCACGAATACATGCTTTTCGCGCAGTTATAAGAGAAAAAGTTTTGACGCGTATCAGAGGAACACTTGTAAAACCGATGTGTTCAGATTTACCTCGTTTCGGTCTAAAACAGCTTGTTTCGTTGGATTAAGCAGGAATACATGCTTTTCGCGCAGTTATAAGAGAAAAAGTTTTGACGCGTATCTGAGGAAAACTTGTAAAACCGATATGTTGTGATTTACCTCGTTTCGATCTAAAACAGCTTGTTTCGTTGGATTAAGCAAGAATACATGCTTTTCGCGCAGTTATAAGAGAAAAAGTTTTGACGCGTATCACTTGGATACTTGTAAAACCGATGTGTTCAGATATAGCTCGTTTTGGTATAAAACAGCTTGTTTCGTTGTTTTAAGCACGAATACATGCTTTTCGCGCAGTTATAGAAGAAAAAGTTTTGACGCGTATTAGAGGAACACTTGTAAAACCGATGTGTTCAGATTTAGCTCTTCTGGGTCTAAAACAGCTTGTTTCGTTGTTTTAAGCACGAATACATGCTTTTCGCGCAGTTATAAGAGAAAAAGTTTTGACTCGTATCAGAGGAACACTTGTAAAACCGATGTGTTGTGATTTAGCTCGTTTCGGACTAAAACAGCTTGTTTCGTTGTTTTAAGCACGAATACATGCTTTTCGCGCAGTTATAAGAGAAAAAGTTTAGACGCCTATCAGAGGAACACTTGTAAAAACCGATGTGTTGTGATTTAGCTCGTTTCGGACTAAAACAGCTTGTTTCGTTGTTTTAAGCACGAATACATGCTTTTCGCGCAGTTATAAGAGAAAAAGCTTTGACGAGTATCACGTGGATACTTGTAAAACCGATGTGTTCAGATATAGCTCGTTTCGGTCTAACACAGCTTGTTTCGTTGTATTATGCACGAATACATGCTTTTCGCGCATTTATAAGAGAAAACGTTTTGACGCGTATCACGTGGATACTTGTAAAACCGATGTGTTCAGATATAGCTCGTTTCGGTCTAAACCAGCTTGTTTCGTTGTATTAAGCACGAATACATGCTTTTCGCGTAGATATAAGAGAAAAAGTTTTGACGCGTAGCAGAGGAGAACTTGTAAAACCGATGTGTTGTGATTTAGCTCGTTTCGGTCTAAAACAGTTTGTTTCGTTGTAATAAGCACGAATACATGCTTTTCGCGCAGTTATAAGAGAAAAAGTTTTGACGCGTATCAGAGGAGAACTTGTAAAACCGATGTGTTGTGATTTACCTCGTTTCGGTCTAAAACAATTTGTTTCGTTGGATTAAGCACGAATACATGCTTTTCGCGCAGTTTTAAGAGAAAAAGTTTTGACGCGTATCACGTGGATACTTGTAAAACCGATGTGTTGTGATTTAGCTCGTTTCGGTCTAAAACAGCTTGTTTCGATGTTTTAAGCACGAATACATGCTTTTCGCGCAGTTATAGAAGAAAACGTTTTGACGCGTATTAGGGAGACTTGTAAAACCGATGTGTTCAGATATAGCTCGTTTCGGTCTAACACAGCTTGTTTCGTTGTAATATGCACGAATACATGCTTTTCGCGCATTTATAAGAGAAAACGTTTTGACGCGTATCACGTGGATACTTGTAAAACCGATGTGTTCAGATATAGCTCGTTTCGGTCTAAAACAGTTTGTTTCGTTGTATTAAGCACGAATACATGCTTTTCGCGCAGTTATAAGAGAAAAAGTTTTGACGCGTATCAGAGGAGAACTTGTAAAACCGATGTGTTCAGATTTAGCTCGTTTCGGTCTAAAACAGCTTGTTTCGTTCTATTAAGCACGAATACATGCTTTTCGCGCAGTTATAGAAGAAAAAGTTTTGACGCGTATCACGTGGATACTTGTAAAACCGATGTGTTCTGATATAGCTCGTTTTGGTATAAAACAGCTTGTTTCGTTGTTTTAAGCACGAATACATGCTTTTCGCGCAGTTATTAGAGAAAACGTTTTGACGCGTATTAGGGAGACTTGTAAAACCGATGTGTTGTGATTTAGCTCGTTTCGGTCTAAAACAGCTTGTTTCGTTGTATTAAGCACAAATACATGCTTTTCGCGCAGTTATAAGAGAAAAAGTTTTGACGCGTATCACGTGGATACTTGTAAAACCGATGTGTTCAGATTTAGCTCGTTTCTGTCTAACACAGCTTGTTGCGTTGTATTAAGCACGAATACATGCTTTTCGCGCATTTATAAGAGAAAAAGTTTTGACGCGTATCACGTGGATACTTGTAAAACCGATGTGTTCAGATATAGCTCGTTTTGGTATAAAACAGCTTGTTTCGTTGGATTAATCACGAATACATGCTTTTCGCGCAGTTATAAGAGAAAAAGTTTTGAAGCGTATCACGTGGATACTTGTAAAACCGATGTGTTGTGGTTTAGCTCGTTTCGGTCTAAAACTGCTTGTTTCGTTGTATTAGGCACGAATACATGCTTTTCGCGCAGTTATAAGAGAAAACGTTTTGACGCGTATCAGATTAACACTTGTAAAACCGATGTGTTGTGATTTAGCTCGTTTCGGTCTAAAACAGCTTGTTTCGTTGTATTAAGCAGGAATACAAGCTTTTCGCGCAGTTATAAAAGAAAAAGTTTTGACGTGTATCAGAGGAAAACTTGTAAAACCGATGTGTTCTGATTTAGCTCGTTTCGGTCTAAAACAGCTTGTTTCGTTGTATTAAGCACGAATACATGCTTTTCGCGCAGTTATAAGAGAAAAAGTTTTGACGCGTATCAGAGGAACACTTGTAAAACCGATGTGTTCAGATTTACCTCGTTTCGGTCTAAAACAGCTTGTTTCGTTGGATTAAGCAGGAATACATGCTTTTCGCGCAGTTATAAGAGAAAAAGTTTTGACGCGTATCTGAGGAAAACTTGTAAAACCGATGTGTTGTGATTTACCTCGTTTCGATCTAAAACAGCTTGTTTCGTTGGATTAAGCAAGAATACATGCTTTTCGCGCAGTTATAAGAGAAAAAGTTTTGACGCGTATCACTTGGATACTTGTAAAACCGATGTGTTCAGATATAGCTCGTTTTGGTATAAAACAGCTTGTTTCGTTGTTTTAAGCACGAATACATGCTTTTCGCGCAGTTATAGAAGAAAAAGTTTTGACGCGTATTAGAGGAACACTTGTAAAACCGATGTGTTCAGATTTAGCTCTTCTGGGTCTAAAACAGCTTGTTTCGTTGTTTTAAGCACGAATACATGCTTTTCGCGCAGTTATAAGAGAAAAAGTTTTGACTCGTATCAGAGGAACACTTGTAAAACCGATGTGTTGTGATTTAGCTCGTTTCGGACTAAAACAGCTTGTTTCGTTGTTTTAAGCACGAATACATGCTTTTCGCGCAGTTATAAGAGAAAAAGTTTAGACGCCTATCAGAGGAACACTTGTAAAAACCGATGTGTTGTGATTTAGCTCGTTTCGGACTAAAAAAGCTTGTTTAGTTGTATTAAGCACGAATACATGCTTTTCGCGTAGTTATAAGAGAAAAAGTTTTGACGCGTAGCAGAGGAGAACTTGTAAAACCGATGTGTTGTGATTTAGCTCGTTTCGGTCTCAAACAGCTTGTTTCGTTGGATTAAGCAGGAATACATGCTTTTCGCGCAGTTATAAGAGAAAAAGTTTTGACGCGTATCTGAGGAAAACTTGTAAAACCGATGTGTTGTGATTTACCTCGTTTCGATCTAAAACAGCTTGTTTCGTTGGATTAAGCAAGAATACATGCTTTTCGCGCAGTTATAAGAGAAAAAGTTTTGACGCGTATCACGTGGATACTTGTAAAACCGATGTGTTCAGATATAGCTCGTTTTGGTATAAAACAGCTTGTTTCGTTGTTTTAAGCACGAATACATGCTTTTCGCGCAGTTATAGAAGAAAAAGTTTTGACGCGTATTAGAGGGAAACTTGTAAAACCGATGTGTTCAGATTTAGCTCTTCTGGGTCTAAAACAGCTTGTTTCGTTGTTTTAAGCACGAATACATGCTTTTCGCGCAGTTATAAGAGAAAAAGTTTTGACGCGTATCAGAGGAACACTTGTAAAACCGATGTGTTGTGATTTAGCTCGTTTCGGACTAAAACAGCTTGTTTCGTTGTTTTAAGCACGAATACATGCTTTTCGCGCAGTTAAAAGAGAAAAAGTTTAGACGCCTATCAGAGGAACACTTGTAAAAACCGATGTGTTGTGATTTAGCTCGTTTCGGACTAAAAAAGCTTGTTTCGTTGTATTAAGCACGAATACATGCTTTTCGCGCAGCTATAAGAGAAAAAGTTTTGAAGCGTATCACGTGGATACTTGTAAAACCGATGTGTTGTGGTTTAGCTCGTTTCGGTCTAAAACTGCTTGTTTCGTTGTATTAAGCACGAATACATGCTTTTCGCGCAGTTATAAGAGAAAACGTTTTGACGCGTATCAGATTAACACTTGTAAAACCGATGTGTTGTGATTTAGCTCGTTTCGGTCTAAAACAGCTTGTTTCGTTGTATTAAGCAGGAATACAAGCTTTTCGCGCAGTTATAAAAGAAAAAGTTTTGACGTGTATCAGAGGAAAACTTGTAAAACCGATGTGTTCTGATTTAGCTCGTTTCGGTCTAAAACAGCTTGTTTCGTTGTATTAAGCACGAATACATGCTTTTCGCGCAGTTATAAGAGAAAAAGTTTTGAAGCGTATCAGAGGAACACTTGTAAAACCGATGTGTTCAGATTTACCTCGTTTCGGTCTAAAACAGCTTGTTTCGTTGGATTAAGCAGGAATACATGCTTTTCGCGCAGTTATAAGAGAAAAAGTTTTGACGCGTATCTGAGGAAAACTGTTAAAACCGATGTGTTGTGATTTACCTCGTTTCGATCTAAAACAGCTTGTTTCGTTGGATTAAGCAAGAATACATGCTTTTCGCGCAGTTATAAGAGAAAAAGTTTTGACGCGTATCACGTGGATACTTGTAAAACCGATGTGTTCAGATATAGCTCGTTTTGGTATAAAACAGCTTGTTTCGTTGTTTTAAGCACGAATACATGCTTTTCGCGCAGTTATAGAAGAAAAAGTTTTGACGCGTATTAGAGGGACACTTGTAAAACCGATGTGTTCAGATTTAGCTCTTCTGGGTCTAAAACAGCTTGTTTCGTTGTTTTAAGCACGAATACATGCTTTTCGCGCAGTTATAAGAGAAAAAGTTTTGACGCGTATCAGAGGAACACTTGTAAAACCGATGTGTTGTGATTTAGCTCGTTTCGGACTAAAACAGCTTGTTTCGTTGTTTTAAGCACGAATACATGCTTTTCGCGCAGTTATAAGAGAAAAAGTTTAGACGCCTATCAGAGGAACACTTGTAAAAACCGATGTGTCGTGATTTAGCTCGTTTCGGACTAAAAAAGCTTGTTTAGTTGTATTAAGCACGAATACATGCTTTTCGCGTAGTTATAAGAGAAAAAGTTTTGACGCGTAGCAGAGGAGAACTTGTAAAACCGATGTGTTGTGATTTAGCTCGTTTCGGACTAAAACAGCTTGTTTCGTTGTTTTAAGCACGAATACATGCTTTTCGCGCAGTAAAAAAAGAAAAAGTTTAGACGCGTATCAGAGGAACACTTGTAAAAACCGATGTGTTGTGATTTAGCTCGTTTCGGAATAAAAAAGCTTGTTTAGATGTATTAAGCAAGAATACATGCTTTTCGCGCAGTTATAAGAGAAAAAGCTTTGACGAGTATCACGTGGATACTTGTAAAACCGATGTGTTCAGATATAGCTCGTTTCGGTCTAACACAGCTTGTTTCGTTGTATTATGCACGAATACATGCTTTTCGCGCATTTATAAGAGAAGAAAAAGCTTTGACGAGTATCACGTGGATACTTGTAAAACCGATGTGTTCAGATATAGCTCGTTTCGGTCTAACACAGCTTGTTTCGTTGTATTAAGCACGAATACATGCTTTTCGCGTAGATATAAGAGAAAAAGTTTTGACGCGTAGCAGAGAACTTGTAAAACCGATGTGTTGTAATTTAGCTCGTTTCGGTCTAAAACAGTTTGTTTCGTTGTAATAAGCACGAATACATGCTTTTCGCGCAGTTATAAGAGAAAAAGTTTTGACGCGTATCAGAGGAGAACTTGTAAAACCGATGTGTTGTGATTTACCTCGTTTCGGTCTAAAACAATTTGTTTCGTTGGATTAAGCACGAATACATGCTTTTCGCGCAGTTTTAAGAGAAAAAGTTTTGACGCGTATCACGTGGATACTTGTAAAACCGATGTGTTGTGATTTAGCTCGTTTCGGTCTAAAACAGCTTGTTTCGATGTTTTAAGCACGAATACATGCTTTTCGCGCAGTTATAGAAGAAAACGTTTTGACGCGTATTAGGGAGACTTGTAAAACCGATGTGTTCAGATATAGCTCGTTTCGGTCTAACACAGCTTGTTTCGTTGTAATATGCACGAATACATGCTTTTCGCGCATTTATAAGAGAAAACGTTTTGACGCGTATCACGTGGATACTTGTAAAACCGATGTGTTCAGATATAGCTCGTTTCGGTATAAAACAGCTTGTTTCGTTGTTTTAAGCATGAATACATGCTTTTCGCGCAGTTATAAGAGAAAAAGCTTTGACGCGTATTAGAGGGACACTTGTAAAACCGATGTGTTGTGATTTAGCTCGTTTCGGACTAAAACAGCATGTTTCGTTGTTTTAAGCACGAATACATGCTTTTCGCGCAGTAAAAAAAGAAAAAGTTTAGACGCGTATCAGAGGAACACTTGTAAAAACCGATGTGTTGTGATTTAGCTCGTTTCGGAATAAAAAAGCTTGTTTAGATGTATTAAGCACGAATACATGCTTTTCGCGCAGTTATAAGAGAAAAAGCTTTGACGAGTATCACGTGGATACTTGTAAAACCGATGTGTTCAGATATAGCTCGTTTCGGTCTAACACAGCTTGTTTCGTTGTATTATGCACGAATACATGCTTTTCGCGCATTTATAAGAGAAAACGTTTTGACGCGTATCACGTGGATACTTGTAAAACCGATGTGTTCAGATATAGCTCGTTTCGGTCTAAACCAGCTTGTTTCGTTGTATTAAGCACGAATACATGCTTTTCGCGTAGATATAAGAGAAAAAGTTTTGACGCGTAGCAGAGGAGAACTTGTAAAACCGATGTGTTGTGATTTAGCTCGTTTCGGTCTAAAACAGTTTGTTTCGTTGTAATAAGCACGAATACATGCTTTTCGCGCAGTTATAAGAGAAAAAGTTTTGACGAGTATCAGAGGAGAACTTGTAAAACCGATGTGTTGTGATTTACCTCGTTTCGGTCTAAAACAATTTGTTTCGTTGGATTAAGCACGAATACATGCTTTTCGCGCAGTTATAAGAGAAAAAGTTTTGACGCGTATCACGTGGATACTTGTAAAACCGATGTGTTGTGATTTAGCTCGTTTCGGTCTAAAACAGCTTGTTTCGATGTTTTAAGCACGAATACATGCTTTTCGCGCAGTTATAGAAGAAAACGTTTTGACGCGTATTAGGGAGACTTGTAAAACCGATGTGTTCAGATATAGCTCGTTTCGGTCTAACACAGCTTGTTTCGTTGTAATATGCACGAATACATGCTTTTCGCGCATTTATAAGAGAAAACGTTTTGACGCGTATCACGTGGATACTTGTAAAACCGATGTGTTCAGATATAGCTCGTTTCGGTCTAAAACAGTTTGTTTCGTTGTATTAAGCACGAATACATGCTTTTCGCGCAGTTATAAGAGAAAAAGTTTTGACGCGTATCAGAGGAGAACTTGTAAAACCGATGTGTTCAGATTTAGCTCGTTTCGGTCTAAAACAGCTTGTTTCGTTCTATTAAGCACGAATACATGCTTTTCGCGCAGTTATAGAAGAAAAAGTTTTGACGCGTATCACGTGGATACTTGTAAAACCGATGTGTTCTGATATAGCTCGTTTTGGTATAAAACAGCTTGTTTCGTTGTTTTAAGCACGAATACATGCTTTTCGCGCAGTTATTAGAGAAAACGTTTTGACGCGTATTAGGGAGACTTGTAAAACCGATGTGTTGTGATTTAGCTCGTTTCGGTCTAAAACAGCTTGTTTCGTTGTATTAAGCACAAATACATGCTTTTCGCGCAGTTATAAGAGAAAAAGTTTTGACGCGTATCACGTGGATACTTGTAAAACCGATGTGTTCAGATTTAGCTCGTTTCTGTCTAACACAGCTTGTTGCGTTGTATTAAGCACGAATACATGCTTTTCGCGCATTTATAAGAGAAAAAGTATTGACGCGTATCACGTGGATACTTGTAAAACCGATGTGTTCAGATATAGCTCTTTTTGGTATAAAACAGCTTGTTTCGTTGGATTAATCACGAATACATGCTTTTCGCGCAGTTATAAGAGAAAAAGTTTTGACGCGTATCACGTGGATACTTGTAAAACCGATGTGTTGTGGTTTAGCTCGTTTCGGTCTAACACTGCTTGTTTCGTTGTATTAAGCACGAATACATGCTTTTCGCGCAGTTATAAGAGAAAAAGTTTTGACGCGTATCAGAGGAACACTTGTAAAACCGATGCGTTCAGATTTACCTCCTTTCGGTCTAAAACAGCTTGTTTCTTTGGATTAAGCAGGAATACATGCTTTTCGCGCAGTTATAAGAGAAAAAGTTCTGACGCGTATCTGAGGAAAACTTGTAAAACCGATGTGTTGTGATTTACCTCGTTTCGATCTAAAACAGCTTGTTTCGTTGGATTAAGCAAGAATACATGCTTTTCGCGCAGTTATAAGAGAAAAAGTTTTGACGCGTATCACGTGGATACTTGTAAAACCGATGTGTTCAGACATAGCTCGTTTTGGTATAAAACAGCTTGTTTCGTTGTTTTAAGCACGAATACATGCTTTTCGCGCAGTTATAGAAGAAAAAGTTTTGACTCGTATTAGAGGGACACTTGTAAAACCGATGTGTTCAGATTTAGCTCTTCTGGGTCTAAAACAGCTTGTTTCGTTGTTTTAAGCACGAATACATGCTTTTCGCGCAGTTATAAGAGAAAAAGTTTTGGCGCGTATCAGACGAACACTTGTAAAACCGATGTGTTGTGATTTAGCTCGTTTCGGACTAAAACAGCTTGTTTCGTTGTTTTAAGCACGAATACATGCTTTTCGCGCAGTTATAAGAGAAAAAGTTTAGACGCCTATCAGAGGAACACTTGTAAAAACCGATGTGTTGTGATTTAGCTCGTTTTGGACTAAAAAAGCTTGTTTAGTTGTATTAAGCACGAATACATGCTTTTCGCGCAGTTAGAGAAAAAGCTTTGACGAGTATCACGTGGATACTTGTAAAACCGATGTGTTCAGATATAGCTCGTTTCGGTCTAAAACAGCTTGTTTCGTTGTATTAAGCATGAATACATGCTTTTCGCGTAGTTATAGGAGAAAAAGTTTTGACGCGTAGCAGAGGAGAACTTGTAAAACCGATGTGTTTTGATTTAGCTCGTTTCGGTCTAAAACAGCTTGTTTCGTTGTATTAAGCACGAATACATGCTTTTCGCGCAGTTATAAGAGAAAAAGTTTTGACGCGTATCAGAGGAGAACTTGTAAAACCGATGTGTTCAGATTTAGCTCGTTTCGGTCTAAAAACCGCTTGTTTCGATGTTTTAAGCACAAATACATGCTTTTCGCGCAGTTATAGAAGAAAACGTTTTGACGCGTATTAGGGAGACTTGTAAAACCGATGTGTTGTGATTTAGCTCGTTTCGGTCTAAAACAGGTTGTTTCGTTGTATTAAGCACGAATACATGCTTTTCACGCAGTTATAAGAGAAAAAGTTTTGACGCGTATCACGTGGATACTTGTAAAACCGATGTGTTCAGATATAGCTCGTTTTGGTATAAAACAGCTTGTTTCGTTGTTTTAAGCACGAATACATGCTTTTCGCGCAGTTATAAGAGAAAAAGTTTTGACGCGTATCACGTGGATACTTGTAAAACCGATGTGTTCAGATATAGCTCGTTTTGGTATAAAACAGCTTGTTCGTTGTTTTAAGCACGAATACATGCTTTTCGCGCAGTTATAGAAGAAAAAGTTTTGACGCGTATTAGAGGGACACTTGTAAAACCGATGTGTTCAGATTTAACTCATCTCGGCCTAAAAACAGCTTGTTTCGTTGTTTAAGCACGAATACATGCTTTTCGCGTAGTTATAGGAGAAAAAGTTTTGACGCGTATCAGAGGAACACTTGTAAAACCGATGTGTTCAGATTTAGCTCGTTTCTGTCTAACACAGCTTGTTTCGTTGTATTAAGCACGAATACATGCTTTTCGCGCAGTTATAAGAGAAAAAGCTTTGACGCGTATCAGAGGAGAACTTGTAAAACCGATGTGTTCAGATTTAGCTCGTTTCGGTCTAAAACCGCTTGTTTCGATGTTTTAAGCACGAATACATGCTTTTCGCGCAGTTATAGAAGAAAACGTTTTGACGCGTATTAGGGAGACTTGTAAAACCGATGTGTTGTGATTTCGCTCGTTTCGGTCTAAAACAGCTTGTTTCGTTGTATTAAGCACGAATACATGCTTTTCGCGCAGTTATAAGAGAAAAAGTTTTGACGCGTATCACGTGGATACTTGTAAAACCGACGTGTTCAGATTTAGCTCGTTTCTGTCTAACACAGCTTGTTTCGTTGTATTAAGCACGAATACATGCTTTTCGCGCATTTATAAGAGAAAAAGTTTTGACGCGTATCACGTAGATACTTGTAAAACCGATGTGTTCAGATATAGCTCGTTTTGGTATAAAACAGCTTGTTTCGTTGTTTTAAGCATGAATACATGCTTTTCGCGCAGTTATTAGAGAAAACGTTTTGACGCGTATTAGGGAGACTTGTAAAACCGATGTGTTGTGATTTAGCTCGTTTCGGTCTAAAACAGCTTGTTTCGTTGTATTAAGCACAAATACATGCTTTTCGCGCAGTTATAAGAGAAAAAGTTTTGACGCGTATCACGTGGATACTTGTAAAACCGATGTGTTGTGATTTAGCTCGTTTCGGTCTAAAACAGCTTGTTTCGTTGTATTAAGCACAAATACATGCTTTTCGCGCAGTTATAAGAGAAAAAGTTTTGACGCTTATCACGTGGATACTTGTAAAACCGATGTGTTCAAATTTAGCTCGTTTCTGTCTAACACAGCTTGTTTCGTTGTATTAAGCACGAATACATGCTTTTCGCGCAGTTATAAGAGAAAACGTTTTGACGCGTATCAGATTAACACTTTTAAAACCGATGTGTTGTGATTTAGCTCGTTTCGGTTTAAAACAGCTTGTTTTGTTGTATTAAGCAGGAATACAAGCTTTTCGCGCAGTTATAAGAGAAAAAGTTTTGACGTGTATCAGAGGAAAACTTGTAAAACCGATGTGTTGTGATTTAGCTCGTTTCGGTCCAAAACAGCTTGTTTCGTTGTATTAAGCACGAATACATGCTTTTCGCGCAGTTATAAGAGAAAAAGTTTTGACTCGTATCAGAGGAACACTTGTAAAACCGATGTGTTCAGATTTACCTCGTTTCGGTCTAAAACAGCTTGTTTCGTTGGATTAAGCAGGAATACATGCTTTTCGCGCAGTTATAAGAGAAAAAGTTTTGACCCGTATCTGAGGAAAACTTGTAAAACCGATGTGTTGTGATTTACCTCGTTTCGATCTAAAACAGCTTGTTTCGTTGGATTAAGCACGAATACATGCTTTTCGCGCAGTTATAAGAGAAAAAGTTTTGACGCGTATCACGTGGATACTTGTAAAACCGATGTGTTCAGATATAGCTCGTTTTGGTATAAAACAGCTTGTTTCGTTGTTTTAAGCACGAATACATGCTTTTCGCGCAGTTATAGAAGAAAAAGTTTTGACGCGTATTAGAGGGACACTTGTAAAACCGATGTGTTCAGATTTAGCTCTTCTGTGTCTAAAACAGCTTGTTTCGTTGTTTTAAGCACGAATACATGCTTTTCGCGTAGTTATAAAATAAAAAGTTTTGACGCGTAGCAGAGGAGAACTTGTAAAACCGATGTGTTGTGATTTAGCTCATTTCGGTCTAAAACAGCTTGTTTCGTTGTATTAAGCACGAATACATGCTTTTCGCGCAGTTATAAGAGAAAAAGTTTTGACGCGTATCAGGGGAGAACTTGTAAACCGATGTGTTCAGATTTAGCTCGTATCGGTCTAAAACAGCTTGTATCGTTCTATTAAGCACGAATACATGCTTTTCGCGCAGTTATAAGAGAAAAAGTTTTGACGCGTATCAGAGGAAAACTTGTAAAACCGCTGTGTTGTGATTTACCTCGTTTCGGTCTAAAACAACTTGTTTCGTTGGATTAAGCACGAATACACGCTTTTCGCGCAGTTATAAGGGAAAAAGTTTTGACGCGTATCACGTGGATACTTGTAAAACCGATGTGTTGTGATTTAGCTCGTTTCGGTCTAAAACCGCTTGTTTCGATGTTTTAAGCACGAATACATGCTTTTCGCGCAGTTATAGAAGAAAACGTTTTCGCGCGTATTAGGGAGACTTGTAAAACCGATGTTGTGTGATTTAGCTCGTTTCTGTCTAAAACAGCTTGTTTCGTTGTATTAAGCACGAATACATGCTTTTCGCGCAGTTATAAGAGAAAAAGTTTTGACGCGTATCACGTGGATACTTGTAAAACCGATGTGTTCAGATTTAGCTCGTTTCTGTCTAACACAGCTTGTTTCGTTGTATTAAGCACGAATACACGCTTTTCGCGCATTTATACAGAGAAAAAGTTTTGACGCGTATCACGTGGATACTTGTAAAACCGATGTGTTCAGATATAGCTCGTTTTGGTATAAAACAGCTTGTTTCGTTGTTTTAAGCACGAATACATGCTTTTCGCGCAGTTATAGAAGAAAAAGTTTTGACGCGTATTAGAGGGACACTTGTAAAACCGATGTGTTGTGATTTAGCTCGTTTCGGACTAAAACAGCTTGTTTCGTTGTTTTAAGCACGAATACATGCTTTTCGCGCAGTAAAAAGAAAAAAAGTTTAGACGCGTATCAGAGGAACACTTGTAAAAACCGATGTGTTGTGATTTAGCTCGTTCGGAATAAAAAAGCTTGTTTAATGTATTAAGCACGAATACATGCTTTTCGCGCAGTTATAAGAGAAAAAGCTTTGACGAGTATCACGTGGATACTTGTAAAACCGATGTGTTCAGATATAGCTCGTTTCGGTCTAAGACAGCTTGTTTCGTTGTATTATGCACGAATACATGCTTTTCGCGCATTTATAAGAGAAAACGTTTGACGCGTATCACGTGGATACTTGTAAAACCGATGTGTTCAGATATAGCTCGTTTCGGTCTAAACCAGTTGTTTCGTTGTATTAAAGCACGAACACATGCTTTTCGCGTAGATATAAAGAAAAAGTTTTGACGCGTAGCAGAGGAGAACTTGTAAAACCGATGTGTTGTGATTTAGCTCGTTTCGGTCTAAAACAGTTTGTTTCGTTGTAATAAGCACGAATACATGCTTTCGCGCAGTTATAAGAGAAAAAGTTTGGACGCGTATCAGAGGAGAACTTGTAAAACCGATGTGTTCAGATTTAGCTCGTTTCGGTCTAAAACAGCTTGTTTCGTTCTATTAAGCACGAATACATGCTTTTGGCGCAGTTATAAGAGAAAAAGTTTTGACGCGTATCAGAGGAAAACTTGTAAAACCGATGTGTGTGATTTACCTCGTTTCGGTCTAAAACAACTTGTTTCGTTGGATTAAGCACGAATACATGCTTTCCGCGCAGTTATAGAAGAAAAAGTTTTGACGCGTATCACGTGGATACTTGTAAAACCGATGTGTTCTGATATAGCTCGTTTGGTATAAAACAGCTTGTTTCGTTGTTTTAAGCACGAATACATGCTTTTCGCGCAGTTATTAGAGAAAACGTTTTGACGCTTATTAGGGAGACTTGTAAAACCGATGTGTTGTGATTTAGCTCGTTTCGGTCTAAAACAGCTTGTTTCGTTGTATTAAGCACAAATACATGCTTTTCGCGCAGTTATAAGAGAAAAAGTTTTGACGCGTATCACGTGGATACTTGTAAAACCGATGTGTTCAGATTTAGCTCGTTTCTGTCTAAAACAGCTTGTTTCGTTGGATTAATCACGAATACATGCTTTTCGCGCAGTTATAAGAGAAAAAGTTTTGACGCGTATCACGTGGATACTTGTAAAACCGATGTGTTGTGGTTTAGCTCGTTTCGGTCTAAAACAGCTTGTTTCGTTGTATTAAGCACGAATACATGCTTTTCGCGCAGTTATAAGAGAAAACGTTTTGACGCGTATCAGATTAACACTTGTAAAACCGATGTGTTGTGATTTAGCTCGTTTCGGTCTAAAACAGCTTGTTTCGTTGTATTAAGCAGGAATACAAGCTTTTCGCGCAGTTATAAGAGAAAAAGTTTTGACGTGTATCAGAGGAAAACTTGTAAAACCGATGTGTTCAGATTTACCTCGTTTCGGTCTAAAACAGCTTGTTTCGTTGGATTAAGCAGGAATACATGCTTTTCGCGCAGTTATAAGAGAAAAAGTTTTGACGCGTATCTGAGGAAAACTTGTAAAACCGATGTGTTGTGATTTACCTCGTTTCGATCTAAAACAGCTTGTTTCGTTGGATTAAGCAAGAATACATGCTTTTCGGGCAGTTATAAGAGAAAAAGTTTTGACGCGTATCACGTGGATACTTGTAAAACCGATGTGTTCAGATATAGCTCGTTTTGGTATAAAACAGCTTGTTTCGTTGTTTTAAGCACGAATACATGCTTTTCGCGCAGTTATAGAAGAAAAAGTTTTGACGCGTATTAGAGGGACACTTGTAAAACCGATGTGTTCAGATTTAGCTCTTCTGGGTCTAAAACAGCTTGTTTCGTTGTTTTAAGCACGAATACATGCTTTTCGCGCAGTTATAAGAGAAAAAGTTTTGACGCGTATCAGAGGAACACTTGTAAAACCGATGTGTTGTGATTTAGCTCGTTTCGGACTAAAACAGCTTGTTTCGTTGTTCTAAGCACGAATACATGCTTTTCGCGCAGTTATAAGAGAAAAAGTTTTGACGCGTATCAGAGGAACACTTGTAAAACCGATGTGTTGTGATTTAGCTCGTTTCGGACTAAAACAGCTTGTTTCGTTGTTTTAAGCACGAATACATGCTTTTCGCGCAGTTATAAGAGAAAAAGTAAAGACACCTATCAGAGGAACACTTGTAAAAACCGATGTGTTGTGATTTAGCTCGTTTCGGACTAAAAAAGCTTGTTTAGTTGTATTAAGCACGAATACATGCTTTTCGCGCAGTTATAAGAGAAAAAGCTTTGACGAGTATCACGTGGATACTTGTAAAACCGATGTGTTCAGATATAGGTCGTTTCGGTCTAAAACAGCTTGTTTCGTTGTATTAAGCACGAATACATGCTTTTCGCGTAGTTATAAGAGAAAAAGTTTTGACGCGTAGCAGAGGAGAACTTGTAAAACCGATGTGTTGTGATTTAGCTCGTTTCGGTCTAAAACAGCTTGTTTCGTTGTATTAAGCACGAAGACATGCTTTTCGCGCAGTTATAAGAGAAAAAGTTTTGACGCGTATCAGAGGAGAACTTGTAAAACCGATGTGTTCAGATTTAGCTCGTTTCGGTCTAAAACCGCTTGTTTCGATGTTTTAAGCACGAATACATGCTTTTCGCGCAGTTATAGAAGAAAACGTTTTGACGCGTATTAGGGAGACTTGTAAAACCGATGTGTTGTGATTTAGCTCGTTTCGGTCTAAAACAGCTTGTTTCGTTGTATTAAGCACGAATACATGCTTTTCGCGCAGTTATAAGAGAAAATGTTTTGACGCGTATCACGTGGATACTTGTAAAACCGATGTGTTCAGATTTAGCTCGTTTCTGTCTAACACAGCTTGTTTCGTTGTATTAAGCACGAATACATGCTTTGCGCGCATTTATAAGAGAAAAAGTTTTGACGCGTATCACGTGGATACTTGTAAAACCGATGTGTTCAGATATAGCTCGTTTTGGTATAAAACAGCTTGTTTCGTTGTTTTAAGCACGAATACATGCTTTTCGCGCAGTTATAGAAGAAGAAGTTTTGACGCGTATTAGAGGGACACTTGTAAAACCGATGTGTTCAGATTTAACTCATCTCGGCCTAAAACAGCTTGTTTCGTTGTTTTAAGCACGAATACATGCTTTTCGCGCAGTTATAAGAGAAAAAGTTTTGACGCGTATCAGAGGAACACTTGTAAAACCGATGTGTTGTGATTTAGCTCGTTTCGGACTAAAACAGCTTGTTTCGTTGTTTTAAGCACGAATACATGCTTTTCGCGCAGTTATAAGAGAAAAAGCTTTGACGAGTATCACGTGGATACTTGTAAAACCGATGTTTTCAGATATAGCTCGTTTCGGCCTAACACAGCTTGTTTCGTTGTATTATGCACGAATACATGCTTTTCGCGCATTTATAAGAGAAAACGTTTTGACGCGTATCACGTGGATACTTGTAAAACCGATGTGTTCAGATATAGCTCGTTTCGGTCTAAAACAGCTTGTTTCGTTGTATTAAGCACGAATACATGCTTTTCGCGTAGATATAAGAGAAAAAGTTTTGACGCGTAGCAGAGGAGAACTTGTAAAACCGATGTGTTGTGATTTAGCTCGTTTCGGTCTAAAACAACTTGTTTCGTTGTATTAAGCAGGAATACAAGCTTTTCGCGCAGTTATAAGAGAAAAAGTTTTGACGCGTATCAGAGGAGAACTTGTAAAACCGATGTGTTCAGATATAGCTCGTTTCGGTCTAAAACAGCTTGTTTCGTTGTATTAAGCACGAATACATGCTTTTCGCGCAGTTATAAGAGAAAAAGTTTTGACGCGTATCAGAGGAACACTTGTAAAACCGATGTGTTCAGATTTACCTCGTTTCGGTCTAAAACACTTGTTTCGTTGGATTAAGCAGGAATACATGCTTTTCGCGCAGTTATAAGAGAAAAAGTTTTGACGCGTATCTGAGGAAAACTTGTAAAACCGATGTGTTGTGATTTACCTCGTTTCGATCTAAAACAGCTTGTTTGGTTGGATTAAGCACGAATACATGCTTTTCGAGCAGTTATAAGAGAAAAAGTTTTGACGCGTATCACGTGGATACTTGTAAAACCGATGTGTTCAGATATAGCTCGTTTTGGTATAAAACAGCTTGTTTCGTTGTTTTAAGCACGAATACATGCTTTTCGCGCAGTTATAGAAGAAAAAGTTTTGACGCGTATTAGAGGGACACTTGTAAAACCGATGTGTTCAGATTTAGCCCTTCTGGGTCTAAAACAGCTTGTTTCGTTGTTTTAATCACGAATACATGCTTTTCGCGCAGTTATAAGAGAAAAAGATTTGACGCGTATCAGAGGAACACTTGTAAAACCGATGTGTTGTGATTTAGCTCGTTTCGGACTAAAACAGCTTGTTTCGTTGTTTTAAGCACGAATATATGCTTTTCGCGCAGTTATAAGAGGAAAAGTTTAGACGCGTATCAGAGGAAAACTTGTAAAAACCGTGTGTTGTGATTTAGCTCGTTTCGGACTAAAAAAGCTTGTTTAGTTGTATTAAGCACGAATACATGCTTTTCGCGCAGTTATAAGAGAAAAAGCTTTGACGAGTATCACGTGGATACTTGTAAAACCGATGTGTTCAGATATAGCTCGTTTCGGTCTAACACAGCTTGTTTCGTTGTATTATGCAAGAATACATGCTTTTCGCGCATTTATAAGAGAAAACGTTTTGACGCGTATCACGTGGATACTTGTAAAACCGATGTGTTCAGATATAGCTCGTTTCGGTCTAAAACAGCTTGTTTCGTTCTATTAAGCACGAATACATGCTTTTCGCGCAGTTATAAGAGAAAAAGTTTTGACGCGTATCAGAGGAAAACTTGTAAAACCGATGTTTTGTGATTTACCTCGTTTCGGTCTAAAACAACTTGTTTCGTTGGATTAAGCACGACTACATGCTTTTCGCGCAGTTATAAGGGAAAAAGTTTTTACGCGTATCAGAGGAACACTTGTAAAACCGATGTGTTGTGATTTAGCTCGTTTCGGACTAAAACAGCTTGTTTCGTTGTTTTAAGCACGAATACATGCTTTTCGCGCAGTTATAAGAGAAAAAGTTTAGACGCGTATCAGAGGAAAACTTGTAAAAACCGGTGTGTTGTGATTTAGCTCGTTTCGGACTAAAAAAGCTTGTTTAGTTGTATTAAGCACGAATACATGCTTTTCGCGCAGTTATAAGAGAAAAAGTTTTGACGCGTATCAGAGGAGAACTTGTAAAACCGATGTGTTCAGATTTAGCTCGTTTCGGTCTAAAACAGCTTGTTTCGTTCTATTAAGCACGAATACATGCTTTTCGCGCAGTTATAGAAGAAAAAGTTTTGACGCGTATCACGTGGATACTTGTAAAACCGATGTGTTCTGATATAGCTCGTTTTGGTATAAAACAGCTTGTTTCGTTGTTTTAAGCACGAATACATGCTTTTCGCGCAGTTATTAGAGAAAACGTTTTGACGCGTATTAGGGAGACTTGTAAAACCGATGTGTTGTGATTTAGCTCGTTTCGGTCTAAAACAGCTTGTTTCGTTGTATTAAGCACAAATACATGCTTTTCGCGCAGTTATAAGAGAAAAAGTTTTGACGCGTATCACGTGGATACTTGTAAAACCGATGTGTTCAGATTTAGCTCGTTTCTGTCTAACACAGCTTGTTGCGTTGTATTAAGCACGAATACATGCTTTTCGCGCATTTATAAGAGAAAAAGTTTTGACGCGTATCACGTGGATACTTGTAAAACCGATGTGTTCAGATATAGCTCGTTTTGGTATAAAACAGCTTGTTTCGTTGGATTAATCACGAATACATGCTTTTCGCGCAGTTATAAGAGAAAAAGTTTTGACGCGTATCACGTGGATACTTGTAAAACCGATGTGTTGTGGTTTAGCTCGTTTCGGTCTAAAACAGCTTGTTTCCTTGTATTAAGCAGGAATACAAGCTTTTCGCGCAGTTATAAGAGAAAAAGTTTTGACGTGTATCAGAGGAAAACTTGTGAAACCGATGTGTTGTGATTTAGCTCGTTTCGGTCTAAAACAGCTTGTTTCGTTGTATTAAGCACGAATACATGCTTCTCGCGCAGTTATAAGAGAAAAAGTTTTGACGCGTATCAGAGGAACACTTGTAAAACTGATGTGTTGTGATTTAGCTCGTTTCGGACTAAAACAGCTTGTTTCGTTGTTTTAAGCACGAATACATGCTTTTCGCGCAGTTATAAGAGAAAAAGTTTAGACGCCTATCAGAGGAACACTTGTAAAAACCGATATGTTGTGATTTAGCTCGTTTCGGAATAAAAAAGCTTGTTTAGTTGTATTAAGCACGAATACATGCTTTTCGCGCAGTTATAAGAGAAAAAGCTTTGACGAGTATCACGTGGATACTTGTAAAACCGATGTGTTCAGATATAGCTCGTTTCGGTCTAAAACAGCTTGTTTCGTTGTATTAAGCACGAATACATGCTTTTCGCGTAGATATAAGAGAAAAAGTTTTGACGCGTATCTGAGGAAAACTTGTAAAACCGATGTGTTGTGATTTACCTCGTTTCGATCTAAAACAGCTTGTTTCGTTGGATTAAGCACGAATACATGCTTTTCGCGCAGTTATAAGAGAAAAAGTTTTGACGCGTATCACGTGGATACTTGTAAAACCGATGTGTTCAGATATAGCTCGTTTTGGTATAAAACAGCTTGTTTCGTTGTTTTAAGCACGAATACATGCTTTTCGCGCAGTTATAGAAGAAAAAGTTTTGACGCGTATTAGAGGGACACTTGTAAAACCGATGTGTTCAGATTTAGCTCTTCTGGGTCTAAAACAGCTTGTTTCGTTGTTTTAAGCACGAATACATGCTTTTCGCGCAGTTATACGAGAAAAAGTTTTGACGCGTATCAGAGGAACACTTGTAAAACCGATGTGTTGTGATATAGCTCGTTTCGGACTAAAACAGCTTGTTTCGTTGTTTTAAGCACGAATACATGCTTTTCGCGCAGTTATAAGAGAAAAAGTTTAGACGCGTATCAGAGGAAAACTTGTAAAAACCGATGTGTTGTGATTTAGCTCGTTTCGGACTAAAAAAGCTTGTTTAGTTGTATTAAGCACGAATACATGCTTTTCGCGCAGTTATAAGAGAAAAAGCTTTGACGAGTATCACGTGGATACTTGTAAAACCGATGTGTTCAGATATAGCTCGTTTCGGTCTAACACAGCTTGTTTCGTTGTATTATGCACGAATACATGCTTTTCGCGCATTTATAAGAGAAAACGTTTTGACGCGTATCACGTGGATACTTGTAAAACCGATGTGTTCAGATATAGCTCGTTTCGGTCTAAAACAGCTTGTTTCGTTGTATTAAGCACGAATACATGCTTTTCGCGTAGTTATAAGAGAAAAAGTTTTGACGCGTAGCAGAGGAGAACTTGTAAAACCGATGTGTTTTGATTTAGCTCGTTTCGGTCTAAAACAGCTTGTTTCGTTCTATTAAGCACGAATACATGCTTTTCGCGCAGTTATAAGAGAAAAAGTTTTGACGCGTATCAGAGGAAAACTTGTAAAACCGATGTGTTGTGATTTACCTCGTTTCGGTCTAAAACAACTTGTTTCGTTGGATTAAGCAAGAATACATGCTTTTCGCGCAGTTATAAGAGAAAAAGTTTTGACGCGTATCTGAGGAAAACTTGTAAAACCGATGTGTTGTGATTTACCTCGTTTCGATCTAAAACAGCTTGTTTCGTTGGATTAAGCACGAATACATGCTTTTCGCGCAGTTATAAGAGAAAAAGTTTTGACGCGTATCACGTGGATACTTGTAAAACCGATGTGTTCAGATATAGCTCGTTTTGGTATAAAACAGCTTGTTTCGTTGGATTAATCACGAATACATGCTTTTCGCGCAGTTATAAGAGAAAAAGTTTTGACGCGTATCACGTGGATACTTGTAAAACCGATGTGTTGTGGTTTAGCTCGTTTCGGTCTAAAACAGCTTGTTTCGTTGTATTAAGCACGAATACATGCTTTTCGCGCAGTTATAAGAGAAAACGTTTTGACGCGTATCAGATTAACACTTGTAA
Source organism: Amblyomma americanum (assembly GCF_052857255.1). Classification (NCBI taxonomy): domain Eukaryota; kingdom Metazoa; phylum Arthropoda; class Arachnida; order Ixodida; family Ixodidae; genus Amblyomma; species Amblyomma americanum. The sequence continues at coordinate 153,690 of NW_027526605.1, forward strand.
AACCGATGTGTTGTGATTTAGCTCGTTTCGGTCTAAAACAGCTTGTTTCGTTGTATTAAGCAGGAATACAAGCTTTTCGCGCAGTTATAAGAGAAAAACTTTTGACGTGTATCAGAGGAAAACTTGTAAAACCGATGTGTTGTGATTTAGCTCGTTTCGGTCTAAAACAGCTTGTTTCGTTGTATTAGGCACGAATACATGCTTTTCGCGCAGTTATAAAAGAAAAGTTTTGACGCGTATCAGAGGAAAACTTGTAAAACCGATGTGTTGTGATTTACCTCGTTTCGATCTAAAACAGCTTGTTTCGTTGGATTAAGCACGAATACATGCTTTTCGCGCAGTTATAAGAGAAAAAGTTTTGACGCGTATCACGTGGATACTTGTAAAACCGATGTGTTCAGATATAGCTCGTTTTGGTATAAAACAGCTTGTTTCGTTGGAATAATCACGAATACATGCTTTTCGCGCAGTTATAAGAGAAAAAGTTTTGACGCGTATTAGAGGGACACTTGTAAAACCGATGTGTTCAGATTTAGCTCTTCTGGGTCTAAAACAGCTTGTTTCGTTGTATTAAGCACGAATACATGCTTTTCGCGCAGTTATAAGAGAAAAAGTTTTGACGCGTATCAGAGGAACACTTGTAAAACCGATGTGTTCAGATTTACCTCGTTTCGGTCTAAAACAGCTTGTTTCGTTGGATTAAGCAGGAATACATGCTTTTCGCGCAGTTATAAGAGAAAAAGTTTTGACGCGTATCTGAGGAAAACTTGTAAAACCGATGTGTTGTGATTTACCTCGTTTCGATCTAAAACAGCTTGTTTCGTTGGATTAAGCACGAATACATGCTTTTCGCGCAGTTATAAGAGAAAAAGTTTTGACGCGTATCACGTGGATACTTGTAAAACCGATGTGTTCAGATATAGCTCGTTTTGGTATAAAACAGCTTGTTTCGTTGTTTTAAGCACGAATACATGCTTTTCGCGCAGTTATAGAAGAAAAAGTTTTGACGCGTATTAGAGGGACACTTGTAAAACCGATGTGTTCAGATTTAGCTCTTCTGGGTCTAAAACAGCTTGTTTCGTTGTTTTAAGCACGAATACATGCTTTTCGCGCAGTTATAAGAGAAAAAGTTTTGACGCGTATCAGAGGAACACTTGTAAAACCGATGTGTTGTGATTTAGCTCGTTTCGGACTAAAACAGCTTGTTTCGTTGTTTTAAGCACGAATACAAGCTTTTCGCGCAGTTATAAGAGAAAAAGTTTAGACGCGTATCAGAGGAAAACTTGTAAAAACCGATGTGTTGTGATTTAGCTCGTTTCGGACTAAAAAAGCTTGTTTAGTTGTATTAAGCACGAATACATGCTTTTCGCGCAGTTATAAGAGAAAAAGCTTTGACGAGTATCACGTGGATACTTGTAAAACCGATGTGTTCAGATATAGCTCGTTTCGGTCTAACAAAGCTTGTTTCGTTGTATTATGCACGAATACATGCTTTTCGCGCATTTATAAGAGAAAACATTTTGACGCGTATCACGTGGATACTTGTAAAACCGATGTGTTCAGATATAGCTCGTTTCGGTCTAAAACAGCTTGTTTCGTTGTATTGAGCACGAATACATGCTTTTCGCGTAGTTATAAGAGAAAAAGTTTTGACGCGTATCAGAGGAGAACTTGTAAAACCGATGTGTTCAGATTTAGCTCGTTTCGGTCTAAAACAGCTTGTTTCGTTCTATTAAGCACGAATACATGCTTTTCGCGCAGTTATAGGAGAAAAAGTTTTGACGCGTATCAGAGGAAAACTTGTAAAACCGATGTGTTGTGATTTACCTCGTTTCGGTCTAAAACAACTTGTTTCGTTGGATTAAGCACGACTACATGCTTTTCGCGCAGTTATAAGGGAAAAAGTTTTGACGCGTATCTGAGGAAAACTTGTAAAACCGATGTGTTGTGATTTACCTCGTTTCGATCTAAAACAGCTTGTTTCGTTGGATTAAGCACGAATACATGCTTTTCGCGCACTTATAAGAGAAAAAGTTTTGACGCGTATTACGTGAATACTTGTAAAACCGATGTGTTCAGATATAGCTCGTTTTGGTATAAAACAGCTTGTTTCGTTGTTTTAAGCACGAATACATGCTTTTCGCGCAGTTATAGAAGAAAAATTTTTGACGCGTATTAGACGGACACTTGTAAAACCGATGTGTTCAGATTTAGCTCTTCTGGGTCTAAAACAACTTGGTTCGTTGTTTTAAGCACGAATACATGCTTTTCGCGCAGTTATAAGAGAAAAAGTTTTGACGCGTATCAGAGGAACACTTGTAAAACCGATGTGTTGTGATTTAGCTCGTTTCGGACTAAAACAGCTTGTTTCGTTGTTTTAAGCACGAATACATGCTTTTCGCGCAGTTATAAGAGAAAAAGTTTAGACGCGTATCAGAGGAAAACTTGTAAAAACCGATGTGTTGTGATTTAGCTCGTTTCGGACTAAAAAAGCTTGTTTAGTTGTATTAAGCACGAATACATGCTTTTCGCGCAGTTATAAGAGAAAAAGCTTTGACGAGTATCACGTGGATACTTGTAAAACCGATGTGTTCAGATATAGCTCGTTTCGGTCTAACACAGCTTGTTTCGTTGTATTATGCACGAATACATGCTTTTCGCGCATTTATAAGAGAAAACGTTTTGACGCGTATCACGTGGATACTTGTAAAACCGATGTGTTCAGATATAGCTCGTTTCGGTCTAAAACAGCTTGTTTCGTTGTATTAAGCACGAATACATGCTTTTCGCGTAGTTATAAGAGAAAAAGTTTTGACGCGTAGCAGAGGAGAACTTGTAAAACCGATGTGTTGTGATTTAGCTCGTTTCGGTCTAAAACAGCTTGTTTCGTTGTATTAAGCACGAATACATGCTTTTCGCGCAGTTATAAGAGAAAAGTTTTGACGCGTATCAGAGGAAAACTTGTAAAACCGATGTGTTGTGATTTACCTCGTTTCGATCTAAAACAGCTTGTTTCGTTGGATTAAGCACGAATACATGCTTTTCGCGCAGTTATAAGAGAAAAAGTTTTGACGCGTATCACGTGGATACTTGTAAAACCGATGTGTTCAGATATAGCTCGTTTTGGTATAAAACAGCTTGTTTCGTTGGATTAATCACGAATACATGCTTTTCGCGCAGTTATAAGAGAAAAAGATTTGACGTGTATCAGAGGAAAACTTGTAAAACCGATGTGTTGTGATTTAGCTCGTTTCGGTCTAAAACAGCTTGTTTCGTTGTATTAAGCACTAATACATGCTTTTCGCGCAGTTATAAGAGAAAAGTTTTGACGCGTATCAGAGGAAAACTTGTAAAACCGATGTGTTGTGATTTACCTCGTTTCGATCTAAAACAGCTTGTTTCGTTGGATTAAGCACGAATACATGCTTTTCGCGCAGTTATAAGAGAAAAAGTTTTGACGCGTATCACGTGGATACTTGTAAAACCGATGTGTTCAGATATAGCTCGTTTTGGTATAAAACAGCTTGTTTCGTTGGATTAATCACGAATACATGCTTTTCGCGCAGTTATAAGAGAAAAAGTTTTGACGCGTATTAGAGGGACACTTGTAAAACCGATGTGTTCAGATTTAGCTCTTCTGGGTCTAAAACAACTTGTTTCGTTGTTTTAAGCACGAATACATGCTTTTCGCGCAGTTATAAGAGAAAAAGTTTAGACGCCTATCAGAGGAACACTTGTAAAAACCGATGTGTTGTGATTTAGCTCGTTTCGGACTAAAAAAGCTTGTTTAGTTGTATTAGGCACGAATACATGCTTTTCGCGCAGTTATAAGAGAAAAAGCTTTGACGAGTATCACGTGGATACTTTTAAAACCGATGTGTTCAGATATAGCTCGTTTCGGTCTAAAACAGCTTGTTTCGTTGTATTAAGCACGAATACATGCTTTTCGCGTAGTTATAAGAGAAAAAGTTTTGACGCGTAGCAGAGGAGAACTTGTAAAACCGATGTGTTGTGATTTAGCTCGTTTCGGTCTAAAACAGCTTGTTTCGTTGTATTAAGCACGAATACATGCTTTTCGCGCAGTTACAAGAGAAAAAGTTTTGACGCGTATCAGAGGAGAACTTGTAAAACCGATGTGTTCAGTTTTAGCTCGTTTCGGTCTAAAACCGCTTGTTTCGATGTTTTAAGCACGAATACATGCTTTTCGCGCAGTTATAGAAGAAAACGTTTTGACGCGTATTAGGGAGACTTGTAAAACCGATGTGTTGTGATTTAGCTCGTTTCGGTCTAAACCAGCTTGTTTCGTTGTATTAAGCACGAATACATGCTTTTCGCGCAGTTATAAGAGAAAAAGTTTTGACGCGTATCACGTGGATACTTGTAAAACCGATGTGTTCAGATTTAGCTCGTTTCTGTCTAACACAGCTTGTTTCGTTGTATTAAGCACGAATACATGCTTTTCGCGCATTTATAAGAGAAAAAGTTTTGACGCGTATCACGTGGATACTTGTAAAACCGATGTGTTCAGATATAGCTCGTTTTGGTATAAAACAGCTTGTTTCGTTGTTTTAAGCACGAATACATGCTTTTCGCGCAGTTATAGAAGAAAAAGTTTTGACGCGTATTAGAGGGACACTTGTAAAACCGATGTGTTCAGATTTAGCTCATCTCGGCCTAAAACAGCTTGTTTCGTTGTTTTAAGCACGAATACATGCTTTTAGCGCAGTTATAAGAGAAAAAGTTTAGACGCGTATCAGAGGAACACTTGTAAAAACCGATGTGTTGTGATTTAGCTCGTTTCGGAATAAAAAAGCTTGTTTAGTTGTATTAAGCACGAATACATGCTTTTCGCGCAGTTATAAGAGAAAAAGCTTTGACGAGTATCACGTGGATACTTGTAAAACCGATGTGTTCAGATATAGCTCGTTTCGGTCTAAAACAGCTTGTTTCGTTGTATTAAGCACGAATACATGCTTTTCGCGCAGTTATAAGAGAAAAAGTTTTGACGCGTATCAGAGGAACACTTGTAAAACCGATGTGTTCAGATTTACCTCGTTTCGGTCTAAAACAGCTTGTTTCGTTGGATTAAGCAGGAATACATGCTTTTCGCGCAGTTATAAGAGAAAAAGTTTTGACGCGTATCTGAGGAACACTTGTAAAAACCGATGTGTTGTGATTTAGCTCGTTTCGGAATAAAAAAGCTTGTTTAGTTGTATTAAGCACGAATACATGCTTTTCGCGCAGTTATAAGAGAAAAAGCTTTGACGAGTATCACGTGGATACTTGTAAAACCGATGTGTTCAGATATAGCTCGTTTCGGTCTAAAACAGCTTGTTTCGTTGTATTAAGCACGAATACATGCTTTTCGCGCAGTTATAAGAGAAAAAGTTTTGACGCGTATCAGAGGAACACTTGTAAAACCGATGTGTTCAGATTTACCTCGTTTCGATCTAAAACAGCTTGTTTCGTTGGATTAAGCACGAATACATGCTTTTCGCGCAGTTATAAGAGAAAAAGTTTTGACGCGTATCACGTGGATACTTGTAAAACCGATGTGTTCAGATATAGCTCGTTTTGGTATAAAACAGCTTGTTTCGTTGTTTTAAGCACGAATACATGCTTTTCGCGCAGTTATAGAAGAAAAAGTTTTGACGCGTATTAGAGGGACACTTGTAAAACCGATGTGTTCAGATTTAGCTCTTCTGGGTCTAAAACAGCTTGTTTCGTTGTTTTAAGCACGAATACATGCTTTTCGCGCAGTTATAAGAGAAAAAGTTTTGACGCGTATCAGAGGAACACTTGTAAAACCGATGTGTTGTGATTTAGCTCGTTTCGGACTAAAACAGCTTGTTTCGTTGTATTAAGCACGAATACATGCTTTTCGCGCAGTTATAAGAGAAAAAGTTTAGACGCCTATCAGAGGAAAACTTGTAAAAACCGATGTGTTGTTATTTAGCTCGTTTCGGACTAAAAAAGCTTGTTTAGTTGTATTAAGCACGAATACATGCTTTTCGCGCAGTTATAAGAGAAAAAGCTTTGACGAGTGTCACGTGGATACTTGTAAAACCGATGTGTTCAGATATAGCTCGTTTCGGTCTAACACAGCTTGTTTCGTTGTATTATGCACAAATACATGCTTTTCGCTCATTTATAAGAGAAAACGTTTACGCGTATCACGTGGATACTTGTAAAACCGATGTGTTCAGATATAGCTCGTTTCGGTCTAAAACAGCTTGTTTCGTTGGATTAAGCAGGAATACATGCTTTTCGCGCAGTTATAAGAGAAAAAGTTTTGACGCGTATCTGAGGAAAACTTGTAAAACCGATGTGTTGTGATTTACCTCGTTTCGATCTAAAACAGCTTGTTTCGTTGGATTAAGCACGAATACATGCTTTTCGCGCAGTTATAAGAGAAAAAGTTTTGACGCGTATCACGTGGATACTTGTAAAACCGATGTGTTCAGATATAGCTCGTTTTGGTCTAAAACAGCTTGTTTCGTTGTTTTAAGCACGAATACATGCTTTTCGCGCAGTTATAGAAGAAAAAGTTTTGACGCGTATTAGAGGGACACTTGTAAAACCGATGTGTTCAGATTTAGCTCTTCTGGGTCTAAAACAGCTTGTTTCGTTGTTTTAAGCACGAATACATGCTTTTCGCGCAGTTATAAGAGAAAAAGTTTAGACGCGTATCAGAGGAACACTTGTAAAACCGATGTGTTGTGATTTAGCTCGTTTCGGACTAAAAAAGCTTGTTTAGTTGTATTAAGCACGAATACATGCTTTTCGCGCAGTTATAAGAGAAAAAGCTTTGACGAGTATCACGTGGATACTTGTAAAACCGATGTGTTCAGATATAGCTCGTTTCGGTCTAACACAGCTTGTTTCGTTGTATTATGCACGAATACATGCTTTTCGCGCATTTATAAGAGAAAACGTTTTGACGCGTATCACGTGGATACTTGTAAAACCGATGTGTTCAGATATAGCTCGTTTCGGTCTAAAACAGCTTGTTTCGTTGGATTAAGCAGGAATACATGCTTTTCGCGCAGTTATAAGAGAAAAAGTTTTGACGCGTATCTGAGGAAAACTTGTAAAACCGATGTGTTGTGATTTACCTCGTTTCGATCTAAAACAGCTTGTTTCGTTGGATTAAGCACGAATACATGCTTTTCGCGCAGTTATAAGAGAAAAAGTTTTGACGCGTATCACGTGGATACTTGTAAAACCGATGGGTTCAGATATAGCTCGTTTTGGTATAAAACAGCTTGTTTCGTTGTTTTAAGCACGAATACATGCTTTTCGCGCAGTTATAGAAGAAAAAGTTTTGACGCGTATTAGAGGGACACTTGTAAAACCGATGTGTTCAGATTTAGCTCTTCTGGGTCTAAAACAGCTTGTTTCGTTGTTTTAAGCACGAATACATGCTTTTCGCGCAGTTATAAGAGAAAAAGTTTTGACGCGTATCAGAGGAACACTTGTAAAACCGATGTGTTGTGATTTAGCTCGTTTCGGACTAAAACAGCTTGTTTCGTTGTTTTAAGCACGAATACATGCTTTTCGCGCAGTTATAAGAGAAAAAGTTTAGACTCCTATCAGAGGAAAACTTGTAAAAACCGATGTGTTGTGATTTAGCTCGTTTCGGACTAAAAAAGCTTGTTTAGTTGTATTAAGCACGAATACATGCTTTTCGCGCAGTTATAAGAGAAAAAGCTTTGACGAGTATCACGTGGATACTTGTAAAACCGATGTGTTCAGATATAGCTCGTTTCGGTCTAACACAGCTTGTTTCGTTGTATTATGCACGAATACATGCTTTTCGCTCATTTATAAGAGAAAACGTTTTGACGCGTATCACGTGGATACTTGTAAAACCGATGTGTTCAGATATAGCTCGTTTCGGTCTAAAACAGCTTGTTTCGTTGGATTAAGCAGGAATACATGCTTTTCGCGCAGTTATAAGAGAAAAAGTTTTGACGCGTATCTGAGGAAAACTTGTAAAACCGATGTGTTGTGATTTACCTCGTTTCGATCTAAAACAGCTTGTTTCGTTGGATTAAGCACGAATACATGCTTTTCGCGCAGTTATAAGAGAAAAAGTTTTGACGCGTATCACGTGGATACTTGTAAAACCGATGTGTTCAGATATAGCTCGTTTTGGTATAAAACAGCTTGTTTCGTTGTTTTAAGCACGAGAACATGCTTTTCGCGCAGTTATAGAAGAAAAAGTTTTGACGCGTATTAGAGGGACACTTGTAAAACCGATGTGTTCAGATTTAGCTCTTCTGGGTCTAAAACAGCTTGTTTCGTTGTTTTAAGCACGAATACATGCTTTTCGCGCAGTTATAAGAGAAAAAGTTTTGACGCGTATCAGAGGAACACTTGTAAAACCGATGTGTTGTGATTTAGCTCGTTTCGGACTAAAACAGCTTGTTTCGTTGTTTTAAGCACGAATACATGCTTTTCGCGCAGTTATAAGAGAAAAAGTTTTGACGCGTATCAGAGGAACACTTGTAAAACCGATGTGTTGTGATTTAGCTCGTTTCGGACTAAAACAGCTTGTTTCGTTGTAATAAGCACGAATACATGCTTTTCGCGCAGTTATAAGAGAAAAAGTTTAGACGCGTATCAGAGGAAAACTTGTAAAAACCGATGTGTTGTTATTTAGCTCGTTTCGGACTAAAAAAGCTTGTTTAGTTGTATTAAGCACGAATACATGCTTTTCGCGCAGTTATAAGAGAAAAAGCTTTGACGAGTGTCACGTGGATACTTGTAAAACCGATGTGTTCAGATATAGCTCGTTTCGGTCTAACACAGCTTGTTTCGTTGTATTATGCACGAATACATGCTTTTCGCTCATTTATAAGAGAAAACGTTTTGACGCGTATCACGTGGATACTTGTAAAACCGATGTGTTCAGATATAGCTCGTTTCGGTCTAAAACAGCTTGTTTCGTTGGATTAAGCAGGAATACATGCTTTTCGCGCAGTTATAAGAGAAAAAGTTTTGACGCGTATCTGAGGAAAACTTGTAAAACCGATGTGTTGTGATTTACCTCGTTTCGATCTAAAACAGCTTGTTTCGTTGGATTAAGCACGAATACATGCTTTTCGCGCAGTTATAAGAGAAAAAGTTTTGACGCGTATCACGTGGATACTTGTAAAACCGATGTGTTCAGATATAGCTCGTTTTGGTATAAAACAGCTTGTTTCGTTGTTTTAAGCACGAATACATGCTTTTCGCGCAGTTATAGAAGAAAAAGTTTTGACGCGTATTAGAGGGACACTTGTAAAACCGATGTGTTCAGATTTAGCTCTTCTGGGTCTAAAACAGCTTGTTTCGTTGTTTTAAGCACGAATACATGCTTTTCGCGCAGTTATAAGAGAAAAAGTTTTGACGCGTATCAGAGGAACACTTGTAAAACCGATGTGTTGTGATTTAGCTCGTTTCGGACTAAAACAGCTTGTTTCGTTGTTTTAAGCACGAATACATGCTTTTCGCGCAGTTATAAGAGAAAAAGTTTAGACGCGTATCAGAGGAAAACTTGTAAAAACCGATGTGTTGTGATTTAGCTCGTTTCGGACTAAAAAAGCTTGTTTAGTTGTATTAAGCACGAATACATGCTTTTCGCGCAGTTATAAGAGAAAAAGCTTTGACGAGTATCACGTGGATACTTGTAAAACCGATGTGTTCAGATATAGCTCGTTTCGGTCTATAACAGCTTGTTTCGTGATATTATGCACGAATACATGCTTTTCGCGCATTTATAAGAGAAAACGTTTTGACGCGTATCACGTGGATACTTGTAAAACCGATGTGTTCAGATATAGCTCGTTTCGGTCTAAAACAGCTTGTTTCGTTGGATTAAGCAGGAATACATGCTTTTCGCGCAGTTATAAGAGAAAAAGTTTTGACGCGTATCTGAGGAAAACTTGTAAAACCGATGTGTTTTGATTTACCTCGTTTCGATCTAAAACAGCTTGTTTCGTTGGATTAAGCACGAATACATGCTTTTCGCGCAGTTATAAGAGAAAAAGTTTTGACGCGTATCACGTGGATAATTGTAAAACCGATGTGTTCAGATATAGCTCGTTTTGGTATAAAACAGCTTGTTTCGTTGTTTTAAGCACGAATACATGCTTTTCGCGCAGTTATAGAAGAAAAAGTTTTGACGCGTATTAGAGGGACACTTGTAAAACCGATGTGTTCAGATTTAGCTCTTCTGGGTCTAAAACAGCTTGTTTCGTTGTTTTAAGCACGAATACATGCTTTTCGCGCAGTTATAAGAGAAAAAGTTTTGACGCGTATCAGAGGAACACTTGTAAAACCGATGTGTTGTGATTTAGCTCGTTTCGGACTAAAACAGCTTGTTTCGTTGTTTTAAGCACGAATACATGCTTTTCGCGCAGTTATAAGAGAAAAAGTTTAGACGCGTATCAGAGGAAAACTTGTAAAAACTGATGTGTTGTGATTTAGCTCGTTTCGGACTAAAAAAGCTTGTTTAGTTGTATTAAGCACGAATACATGCTTTTCGCGCAGTTATAAGAGAAAAAGCTTTGACGAGTATCACGTGGATACTTGTAAAACCGATGTGTTCAGATATAGCTCGTTTCGGTCTAACACAGCTTGTTTCGTTGTATTATGCACGAATACATGCTTTTCGCGCAGTTATAAGAGAAAAAGTTTTGACACGTATCAGAGGAAAACTTGTAAAACCGATGTGTTGTGATTTACCTCGTTTCGGTCTAAAACAACTTGTTTCGTTGGATTAAGCACGATTACATGCTTTTCGCGCAGTTATAAGGGAAAAAGTTTTGACGCGTATCTGAGGAAAACTTGTAAAACCGATGTGCTGTGATTTACCTCGTTTCGATCTAAAACAGCTTGTTTCGTTGGATTAAGCACGAATACATGCTTTTCGCGCACTTATAAGAGAAAACGTTTTGACGCGTATTACGTGGATACTTGTAAAACCGATGTGTTCAGATATAGCTCGTTTTGGTATATAACAGCTTGTTTCGTTGTTTTAAGCACGAATACATGCTTTTCGCGCAGTTATAGAAGAAAAATTTTTGACGCGTATTAGAGGGACACTTGTAAAACCGATGTGTTCAGATTTAGCTCTTCTGGGTCTAAAACAGCTTGTTTCGTTGTTTTAAGCACGAATACATGCTTTTCGCGCAGTTATAAGAGAAAAAGTTTTGACGCGTATCAGAGGAACACTTGTAAAACCGGTGTTGTGATTTAGCTCGTTTCGGACTAAAACAGCTTGTTTCGTTGTTTTAAGCACGAATACATGCTTTTCGCGCAGTTATAAGAGAAAAAGTTTAGACGCGTATCAGAGGAAAACTTGTAAAAACCGATGTGTTGTGATTTAGCTCGTTTCGGACTAAAAAAGCTTGTTTAGTTGTATTAAGCACGAATACATGCTTTTCGCGCAGTTATAAGAGAAAAAGCTTTGACGAGTATCACGTGGATACTTGTAAAACCGATGTGTTCAGATATAGCTCGTTTCGGTCTAACACAGCTTGTTTCGTGTATTATGCACGAATACATGCTTTTCGCGCATTTATAAGAGAAAACGTTTTGACGCGTATCACGCGGATACTTGTAAAACCGATGTGTTCAGATATAGCTCGTTTCGGTCTAAAACAGCTTGTTTCGTTGTATTAAGCACGAATACATGCTTTTCGCGTAGTTATAAGAGAAAAAGTTTTGACGCGTAGCAGAGGAGAACTTGTAAAACCGATGTGTTGTGATTTAGCTCGTTTCGGTCTAAAACAGCTTGTTTCGTTCTATAAAGCACGAATACATGCTTTTCGCGCAGTTATAAGAGAAAAAGTTTTGACGCGTATCAGAGGAAAACTTGTAAAACCGATGTGTTGTGATTTACCTCGTTTCGGTCTAAAACAACTTGTTTCGTTGGATTAAGCACGGATACATGCTTTTCGCGCAGTTATAAGAGAAAAAGTTAAAAGTTTAACGCGTATCAGAGGAAAACTTGTAAAACCGATGTGTTGTGATTTACCTCGTTTCGGTCTAAAACAACTTGTTTCGTTGGATTAAGCACGAATACATGCTTTTCGCGCAGTTATAAGAGAAAAAGTTTTGACGCGTATCACGTGGATACTTGTAAAACCGATGTGTTGTGATTTAGCTCGTTTCGGTCTAAAACCGCTTGTTTCGATGTTTTAGGCACGAATACATGCTTTTCGCGCAGTTATAGAAGAAAACGTTTTGACGCGTATTAGGGAGACTTGTAAAACCGATGTGTTGTGATTTAGCTCGTTTCGGTCTAAAACAGCTTGTTTCGTTGTATTAAGCACAAATACATGCTTTTCGCGCAGTTATAAGAGAAAAAGTTTTGACGCGTATCACGTGGATACTTGTAAAACCGATGTGTTCAGATTTAGCTCGTTTCTGTCTAACACAGCTTGTTACGTTGTATTAAGCACGAATACATGCTTTTCGCGCATTTATAAGAGAAAAAGTTTTGACTCGTATCACGTGGATACTTGTAAAACTGATGTGTTGTGGTTTAGGTCGTTTCGGTCTTAAACAGCTTGTTTCGTTGTATTAAGCACGAATACATGCTTTTCGCGCAGTTATAAGAGAAAACGTTTTGACGCGTATCAGATTAACACTTTTAAAACCGATGTGTTGTGATTTAGCTCGTTTCGGTCTGAAACAGCTTGTTTCGTTGTATTAAGCAGGAATACAAGCTTTTCGCGCAGTTATAAGAGAAAAAGTTTTGACGTGTATCAGAGGAAAACTTGTAAAACCGATGTGTTGTGATTTAGCTCGTTTCAGTCTAAAACAGCTTGTTTCGTTGTATTAAGCACGAATACATGCTTTTCGCGCAGTTATAAGAGAAAAAGTTTTGACGCGTATCACGTGGATACTTGTAAAACCGATGTGTTCAGATATAGCTCGTTTTGGTATAAAACAGCTTGTTTCGTTGTTTTAAGAACGAATACATGCTTTTCGCGCAGTTATAGAAGAAAAAGTATTGACGCGTATTAGAGGGACACTTGTAAAACCAATGTGTTCAGATTTAGCTCTTCTGGGTCTAAAACAGCTTGTTTCGTTGTTTTAAGCACGAATACATGCTTTTCGCGCAGTTATAAGAGAAAAAGTTTTGACGCGTATCAGAGGAACACTTGTAAAACCGATGTGTTGTGATTTAGCTCGTTTCGGACTAAAACAGCTTGTTTCGTTGTTTTAAGCACGAATACATGCTTTTCGCGCAGTTATAAGAGAAAAATTTAGACGCGTATCAGAGGAACACTTGTAAAAACCGATGTGTTCAGATATAGCTCGTTTCGGACTAAAAAAGCTTGTTTAGTTGTATTAAGCACGAATACATGCTTTTCGCGCAGTTATAAGAGAAAAAGCTTTGACGAGTAGCAGAGGAGAACTTGTAAAACCGATGTGTTGTGATTTAGCTCGTTTCGGTCTAAAACAGCTTGTTTCGTTGTATTAAGCACGAATACATGCTTTTCGCGCAGTTATAAGAGAAAAAGCTTTGACGAGTATCACGTGGATACTTGTAAAACCGATGTGTTCAGATATAGCTCGTTTCGGTCTAACACAGCTTGTTTCGTTGTATTATGCACGAATACATGCTTTTCGCGCATTTATAAGAGAAAACGTTTTGACGCGTATCACGTGGATACTTGTAAAAGCGATGTGTTCAGATATAGCTCGTTTCGGTCTAAAACAGCTTGTTTCGTTGTATTAAGCACGAATACATGCTTTTTGCGTAGTTATAAGAGAAAAAGTTTTGACGCGTAGCAGAGGAGAACTTGTAAAACCGATGTGTTGTGATTTAGCTCGTTTCGGTCTAAAACAGCTTGTTTCGTTGTATTAAGCACGAATACATGCTTTTCGCGCAGTTATAAGAAAAAAAGTTTTGACGCGTATCAGAGGAGAACTTGTAAAACCGATGTGTTCAGATTTAGCTCGTTTCGGTCTAAAACAGCTTGTATCGTTCTATTAAGCACGAATACATGCTTTTCGCGTAGATATAGGAGAAAAAGTTTTGACGCGTAGCAGAGGAGAACTTGTAAAACCGATGTGTTGTGATTTAGCTCGTTTCGGTCTAAAACAGTTTGTTTCGTTGTAATAAGCACGAATACATGCTTTTCGCGCAGTTATAAGAGAAAAAGTTTTGACGTATTAGAGGAAAACTTGTAAAACCGATGTGTTGTGATTTAGCTCGTTTCGGTCTAAAACAGTTTGTTTCGTTGTAATAAGCACGAATACATGCTTTTCGCGCAGTTATAAGAGAAAAAGTTTTGACGTATCAGAGGAAAACTTGTAAAACCGATGTGTTGTGATTTACCTCGTTTCGATCTAAAACAGCTTGTTTCGTTGGATTAAGCACGAATACATGCTTTTCGCGCACTTATAAGAGAAAAAGTTTTGACGCGTATTACGTGGATACTTGTAAAACCGATGTGTTCAGATATAGCTCGTTTTGGTATAAAACAGCTTGTTTCGTTGTTTTAAGCACGAATACACGCTTTTCGCGCAGTTATAGAAGAAAAATTTTTGACGCGTATTAGAGGGACACTTGTAAAACCGATGTGTTCATATTTAGCTCTTCTGGGTCTAAAACAGCTTGTTTCGTTGTTTTAAGCACGAATACATGCTTTTCGCGCAGTTATAAGAGAAAAAGTTTTGACGCGTATCAGAGGAACACTTGTAAAACCGGTGTTGTGATTTAGCTCGTTTCGGACTAAAACAGCTTGTTTCGTTGTTTTAAGCACGAATACATGCTTTTCGCGCAGTTATAAGAGAAAAAGTTTAGACGCGTATCAGAGGAAAACTTGTAAAAACCGATGTGTTGTGATTTAGCTCGTTTCGGACTAAAAAAGCTTGTTTAGTTGTATTAAGCACGAATACATGCTTTTCGCGCAGTTATAAGAGAAAAAGCTTTGACGAGTATCACGTGGATACTTGTAAAACCGATGTGTTCAGATATAGCTCGTTTCGGTCTAACACAGCTTGTTTCGTGTATTATGCACGAATACATGCTTTTCGCGCATTTATAAGAGAAAACGTTTTGACGCGTATCACGCGGATACTTGTAAAACCGATGTGTTCAGATATAGCTCGTTTCGGTCTAAAACAGCTTGTTTCGTTGTATTAAGCACGAATACATGCTTTTCGCGTAGTTATAAGAGAAAAAGTTTTGACGCGTAGCAGAGGAGAACTTGTAAAACCGATGTGTTGTGATTTAGCTCGTTTCGGTCTAAAACAGCTTGTTTCGTTCTATAAAGCACGAATACATGCTTTTCGCGCAGTTATAAGAGAAAAAGTTTTGACGCGTATCAGAGGAAAACTTGTAAAACCGATGTGTTGTGATTTACCTCGTTTCGGTCTAAAACAACTTGTTTCGTTGGATTAAGCACGGATACATGCTTTTCGCGCAGTTATAAGAGAAAAAGTTAAAAGTTTAACGCGTATCAGAGGAAAACTTGTAAAACCGATGTGTGTGATTTACCTCGTTTCGGTCTAAAACAACTTGTTTCGTTGGATTAAGCACGAATACATGCTTTTCGCGCAGTTATAAGAGAAAAAGTTTTGACGCGTATCACGTGGATACTTGTAAAACCGATGTGTTGTGATTTAGCTCGTTTCGGTCTAAAACCGCTTGTTTCGATGTTTTAGGCACGAATACATGCTTTTCGCGCAGTTATAGAAGAAAACGTTTTGACGCGTATTAGGGAGACTTGTAAAACCGATGTGTTGTGATTTAGCTCGTTTCGGTCTAAAACAGCTTGTTTCGTTGTATTAAGCACAAATACATGCTTTTCGCGCAGTTATAAGAGAAAAAGTTTTGACGCGTATCACGTGGATACTTGTAAAACCGATGTGTTCAGATTTAGCTCGTTTCTGTCTAACACAGCTTGTTACGTTGTATTAAGCACGAATACATGCTTTTCGCGCATTTATAAGAGAAAAAGTTTTGACTCGTATCACGTGGATACTTGTAAAACTGATGTGTTGTGGTTTAGGTCGTTTCGGTCTTAAACAGCTTGTTTCGTTGTATTAAGCACGAATACATGCTTTTCGCGCAGTTATAAGAGAAAACGTTTTGACGCGTATCAGATTAACACTTTTAAAACCGATGTGTTGTGATTTAGCTCGTTTCGGTCTGAAACAGCTTGTTTCGTTGTATTAAGCAGGAATACAAGCTTTTCGCGCAGTTATAAGAGAAAAAGTTTTGACGTGTATCAGAGGAAAACTTGTAAAACCGATGTGTTGTGATTTAGCTCGTTTCAGTCTAAAACAGCTTGTTTCGTTGTATTAAGCACGAATACATGCTTTTCGCGCAGTTATAAGAGAAAAAGTTTTGACTCGTATCACGTGGATACTTGTAAAACCGATGTGTTCAGATATAGCTCGTTTTGGTATAAAACAGCTTGTTTCGTTGTTTTAAGAACGAATACATGCTTTTCGCGCAGTTATAGAAGAAAAAGTATTGACGCGTATTAGAGGGACACTTGTAAAACCAATGTGTTCAGATTTAGCTCTTCTGGGTCTAAAACAGCTTGTTTCGTTGTTTTAAGCACGAATACATGCTTTTCGCGCAGTTATAAGAGAAAAAGTTTTGACGCGTATCAGAGGAACACTTGTAAAACCGATGTGTTGTGATTTAGCTCGTTTCGGACTAAAACAGCTTGTTTCGTTGTTTTAAGCACGAATACATGCTTTTCGCGCAGTTATAAGAGAAAAATTTAGACGCGTATCAGAGGAACACTTGTAAAAACCGATGTGTTCAGATATAGCTCGTTTCGGACTAAAAAAGCTTGTTTAGTTGTATTAAGCACGAATACATGCTTTTCGCGCAGTTATAAGAGAAAAAGCTTTGACGAGTAGCAGAGGAGAACTTGTAAAACCGATGTGTTGTGATTTAGCTCGTTTCGGTCTAAAACAGCTTGTTTCGTTGTATTAAGCACGAATACATGCTTTTCGCGCAGTTATAAGAGAAAAAGCTTTGACGAGTATCACGTGGATACTTGTAAAACCGATGTGTTCAGATATAGCTCGTTTCGGTCTAACACAGCTTGTTTCGTTGTATTATGCACGAATACATGCTTTTCGCGCATTTATAAGAGAAAACGTTTTGACGCGTATCACGTGGATACTTGTAAAAGCGATGTGTTCAGATATAGCTCGTTTCGGTCTAAAACAGCTTGTTTCGTTGTATTAAGCACGAATACATGCTTTTTGCGTAGTTATAAGAGAAAAAGTTTTGACGCGTAGCAGAGGAGAACTTGTAAAACCGATGTGTTGTGATTTAGCTCGTTTCGGTCTAAAACAGCTTGTTTCGTTGTATTAAGCACGAATACATGCTTTTCGCGCAGTTATAAGAAAAAAAGTTTTGACGCGTATCAGAGGAGAACTTGTAAAACCGATGTGTTCAGATTTAGCTCGTTTCGGTCTAAAACAGCTTGTATCGTTCTATTAAGCACGAATACATGCTTTTCGCGTAGATATAGGAGAAAAAGTTTTGACGCGTAGCAGAGGAGAACTTGTAAAACCGATGTGTTGTGATTTAGCTCGTTTCGGTCTAAAACAGTTTGTTTCGTTGTAATAAGCACGAATACATGCTTTTCGCGCAGTTATAAGAGAAAAAGTTTTGACGTATTAGAGGAAAACTTGTAAAACCGATGTGTTGTGATTTAGCTCGTTTCGGTCTAAAACAGTTTGTTTCGTTGTAATAAGCACGAATACATGCTTTTCGCGCAGTTATAAGAGAAAAAGTTTTGACGTATCAGAGGAAAACTTGTAAAACCGATGTGTTGTGATTTACCTCGTTTCGATCTAAAACAGCTTGTTTCGTTGGATTAAGCACGAATACATGCTTTTCGCGCACTTATAAGAGAAAAAGTTTTGACGCGTATTACGTGGATACTTGTAAAACCGATGTGTTCAGATATAGCTCGTTTTGGTATAAAACAGCTTGTTTCGTTGTTTTAAGCACGAATACACGCTTTTCGCGCAGTTATAGAAGAAAAATTTTTGACGCGTATTAGAGGGACACTTGTAAAACCGATGTGTTCATATTTAGCTCTTCTGGGTCTAAAACAGCTTGTTTCGTTGTTTTAAGCACGAATACATGCTTTTCGCGCAGTTATAAGAGAAAAAGTTTTGACGCGTATCAGAGGAACACTTGTAAAACCGATGTGTTGTGATTTAGCTCGTTTCGGACTAAAACAGCTTGTTTCGTTGTTTTAAGCACGAATACATGCTTTTCGCGCAGTTATAAGAGAAAAAGTTTAGACGCGTATCAGAGGAAAACGTGTAAAAACCGATGTGTTGTGATTTAGCTCGTTTCGGACTAAAAAAGCTTGTTTAGTTGTATTAAGCACGAATACATGCTTTTCGCGCAGTTATAAGAGAAAAAGCTTTGACGAGTATCACGTGGATACTTGTAAAACCGATGTGTTCAGATATAGCTCGTTTCGGTCTAACACAGCTTGTTTCGTTGTATTATGCACGAATACATGCTTTTCGCGCATTTATAAGAGAAAACGTTTTGACGCGTATCACGTGGATACTTGTAAAACCGATGTGTTCAGATATAGCTCGTTTCGGTCTAAAACAGCTTGTTTCGTTGTATTAAGCACGAATACATGCTTTTCGCGTAGTTATAAGAGAAAAAGTTTTGACGCGTAGCAGAGGAGAACTTGTAAAACCGATGTGTTGTGATTTAGCTCGTTTCGGTATAAAACAGCTTGTTTCGTTCTATTAAGCACGAATACATGCTTTTCGCGCAGTTATAAGAGAAAAAGTTTTGACGCGTTTCAGAGGAAAACTTGTAAAACCGATGTGTTGTGATTTACCTCGTTTCGGTCTAAAACAACTTGTTTCGTTGGATTAAGCACGAATACATGCTTTTCGCGCAGTTATAAGGGAAAAAGTTTTGACGCGTATCACGTGGATACTTGTAAAACCGATGTGTTGTGATTTAGCTCGTTTCGGTCTAAAACCGCTTGTTTCGATGTTTTAAGCACGAATACGTGCTTTTCGCGCAGTTATAGAAGAAAACGTTTTGACGCGTATTAGGGAGACTTGTAAAACCGATGTGTTGTGATTTAGCTCGTTTCGGTCTAAAACAGCTTGTTTCGTTGTATTAAGCACGAATACATGCTTTTCGCGCAGTTATAAGAGAAAAAGTTTTGACGCGTATCACGTGGATACTTGTAAAACCGATGTGTTCAGATTTAGCTCGTTTCTGTCTAACACAGCTTGTTTCGTTGTATTAAGCACGAATACATGCTTTTCGCGCATTTATAAGAGAAAAAGTTTTGACGTGTATTACGTGGATACTTGTAAAACCGATGTGTTAAGATATAGCTCGTTTTGGTATAAAACAGCTTGTTTCGTTGTTTTAAGCACGAATACATGCTTTTCGCGCAGTTATAGAAGAAAAAGTTTTGACGCGTATTAGAGGGACACTTGTAAAACCGATGTGTTCAGATTTAGCTCATCTCGGCCTAAAACAGCTTGTTTCGTAGTTTTAAGCACGAATACATGCTTTTCGCGCAGTTATAAGAGAAAAAGTTTAGACGCGTATCAGAGGAAAACTTGTAAAAACCGATGTGTTGTGATTTAGCTCGTTTCGGACTAAAAAAGCTTGTTTAGTTGTATTAAGCACGAATACATGCTTTTCGCGCAGTTATAAGAGAAAAAGTTTTGACGCGTATCAGAGGAGAACTTGTAAAACCGATGTTTTCAGATTTAGCTCGTTTCGGTCTAAAACAGCTTGTTTCGTTGTTTTAAGCACGAATACATGCTTTTCGCGCAGTTATAAGAGAAAAAGTTTAGACGCGTATCAGAGGAACACTTGTAAAAACCGATGTGTAGTGATTTAGCTCGTTTCGGAATAAAAAAGCTTGTTTAGATGTATTAAGCACGAATACATGCTTTTCGCGCAGTTATAAGAGAAAAAGCTTTGACGAGTATCACGTGGATACTTGTAAAACGATGTGTTCAGATATAGCTCGTTTCGGTCTAACACAGCTTGTTTCGTTGTTATATGCACGAATACATGCTTTTCGCGCATTTATAAGAGAAAACGTTTTGACGCGTAGCAGAGGAGAACTTGTAAAACCGATGTGTTGTGATTTAGCTCGTTTCGGTATAAAACAGCTTGTTTCGTTCTATTAAGCACGAATACATGCTTTTCGCGCAGTTATAAGAGAAAAAGTTTTGACGCGTTTCAGAGGAAAACTTGTAAAACCGATGTGTTGTGATTTACCTCGTTTCGGTCTAAAACAACTTGTTTCGTTGGATTAAGCACGAATACATGCTTTTCGCGCAGTTATAAGGGAAAAAGTTTTGACGCGTATCACGTGGATACTTGTAAAACCGATGTGTTGTGATTTAGCTCGTTTCGGTCTAAAACCGCTTGTTTCGATGTTTTAAGCACGAATACGTGCTTTTCGCGCAGTTATAGAAGAAAACGTTTTGACGCGTATTAGGGAGACTTGTAAAACCGATGTGTTGTGATTTAGCTCGTTTCGGTCTAACACAGCTTGTTTCGTTGTATTATGCACGAATACATGCTTTTCGCGCATTTATAAGAGAAAACGTTTTGACGCGTATCACGTGGATACTTGTAAAACCGATGTGTTCAGATATAGCTCGTTTCGGTCTAAAACAGCTTGTTTCGTTGTATTAAGCACGAATACATGCTTTTCGCGCAGTTATAAGAGAAAAAGTTTTGACGCGTATCACGTGGATACTTGTAAAACCGATGTGTTCAGATTTAGCTCGTTTCTGTCTAACACAGCTTGTTTCGTTGTATTAAGCACGAATACATGCTTTTCGCGCATTTATAAGAGAAAAAGTTTTGACGCGTATTACGTGGATACTTGTAAAACCGATGTGTTAAGATATAGCTCGTTTTGGTATAAAACAGCTTGTTTCGTTGTTTTAAGCAAGAATACATGCTTTTCGCGCAGTTATAGAAGAAAAAGTTTTGACGCGTATTAAAGGGACACTTGTAAAACCGATGTGTTCAGATTTAGCTCATCTCGGCCTAAAACAGCTTGTTTCGTAGTTTTAAGCACGAATACATGCTTTTCGCGCAGTTATAAGAGAAAAAGTTTAGACGCGTATCAGAGGAAAACTTGTAAAAACCGATGTGTTGTGATTTAGCTCGTTTCGGACTAAAAAAGCTTGTTTAGTTGTATTAAGCACGAATACATGCTTTTCGCGCAGTTATAAGAGAAAAAGTTTTGACGCGTATCAGAGGAGAACTTGTAAAACCGATGTTTTCAGATTTAGCTCGTTTCGGTCTAAAACAGCTTGTTTCGTTGTTTTAAGCACGAATACATGCTTTTCGCGCGGTTATAAGAGAAAAAGTTTAGACGCGTATCAGAGGAACACTTGTAAAAACCGATGTGTAGTGATTTAGCTCGTTTCGGAATAAAAAAGCTTGTTTAGATGTATTAAGCACGAATACATGCTTTTCGCGCAGTTATAAGAGAAAAAGCTTTGACGAGTATCACGTGGATACTTGTAAAACGATGTGTTCAGATATAGCTCGTTTCGGTCTAACACAGCTTGTTTCGTTGTTATATGCACGAATACATGCTTTTCGCGCATTTATAAGAGAAAACGTTTTGACGCGTATCACGTGGATACATGTAAAACCGATGTGTTCAGATATAGCTCGTTTCGGTCTAAAACAGCTTGTTTCGTTGTATTAAGCACGAATACATGCTTTTCGCGTAGATATAAGAGAAAAAGTTTTGACGCGTAGCAGAGGAGAACTTGTAAAACCGATGTGTTGTGATTTAGCTCGTTTCGGTCTAAAACAGTTTGTTTCGTTGTAATAAGCACGAATACATGCTTTGCGCGCAGTTATAAGAGAAAAAGTTTTGACGCGTATCAGAGGAGAACTTGTAAAACCGATGTGTTCAGATTTAGCTCGTTTCGGTCTAAAACAGCTTGTTTCGTTCTATTAAGCACGAATACATGTTTTCAGCAGTTATAAGAGAAAAAGTTTTGACGCGTATCAGAGGAAAACTTGTAAAACCGATGTGTTGTGATTTACCTCGTTTCGGTCTAAAACAACTTGTTTCGTTGGAATAAGCACGAATACATGCTTTTCGCGCAGTTATAAGAGAAAACGTTTTGACGCGTATCACGTGGACACTTGTAAAACCGATGTGTTGTGATTTAGCTCGTTTCGGTCTAAAACAGCTTGTTTCGTTGTATTGAGCACGAATACATGCTTTTCGCGTAGTTATAAGAGAAAAAAGTTTTGACGCGTATCAGAGGAGAACTTGTAAAACCGATGTGTTCAGATTTAGCTCGTTTCGGTCTAAAACAGCTTGTTTCGTTCTATTAAGCACGAATACATGCTTTTCGCGCAGTTATAAGAGAAAAAGTTTTGACACGTATCAGAGGAAAACTTTTAAAACCGATGTGTTGTGATTTACCTCGTTTCGGTCTAAAACAACTTGTTTCGTTGGATTAAGCACGACTACATGCTTTTCGCGCAGTTATAAGGGAAAAAGTTTTGACGCGTATCTGAGGAAAACTTGTAAAACCGATGTGTTGTGATTTACCTCGTTTCGATCTAAAACAGCTTGTTTCGTTGGATTAAGCACGAATACATGCTTTTCGCGCACTTATAACAGAAAACGTTTTGACGCGTATTACGTGGATACTTGTAAAACCGATGTGTTCAGATATAGCTCGTTTTGGTATAAAACAGCTTGTTTCGTTGTTTTAAGCACGAATACATGCTTTTCGCGCAGTTATAGAAGAAAAATTTTTGACGCGTATTAGAGGGACACTTGTAAAACCGATGTGTTCAGATTTAGCTCTTCTGGGTCTAAAACAGCTTGTTTCGTTGTTTTAAGCACGAATACATGCTTTTCGCGCAGTTATAAGAGAAAAAGTTTAGACGCGTATCAGAGGAAAACTTGTAAAAACCGATGTGTTGTGATTTAGCTCGTTTCGGACTAAAAAAGCTTGTTTAGTTGTATTAAGCACGAATACATGCTTTTCGCGCAGTTATAAGAGAAAAAGCTTTGACGAGTATCACGTGGATACTTGTAAAACCGATGTGTTCAGATATAGCTCGTTTCGGTCTAAAACAGCTTGTTTCGTTGTATTAAGCACGAATACATGCTTTTCGCGTAGTTATAAGAGAAAAAGTTTTGACGCGTAGCAGAGGAGAACTTGTAAAACCGATGTGTTGTGATTTAGCTCGTTTCGGTCTAAAACAGCTTGTTTCGTTCTATTAAGCACGAATACATGCTTTTCGCGCAGTTATAAGAGAAAAAGTTTTGACGCGTATCAGAGGAAAACTTGTAAAACCGATGTGTTGTGATTTACCTCGTTTCGGTCTAAAACAACTTGTTTCGTTGGATTAAGCACGGATACATGCTTTTCGCGCAGTTATAAGAGAAAAAGTTAAAAGTTTAACGCGTATCAGAGGAAAACGTAAAACCGATGTGTTGTGATTTACCTCGTTTCGGTCTAAAACAACTTGTTTCGTTGGATTAAGCACGAATACATGCTTTTCGCGCAGTTATAAGAGAAAAAGTTTTGACGCGTATCACGTGGATACTTGTAAAACCGATGTGTTGTGATTTAGCTCGTTTCGGTCTAAAACCGCTTGTTTCGATGTTTTAGGCACGAATACATGCTTTTCGCGCAGTTATAGAAGAAAACGTTTTGACGCGTATTAGGGAGACTTGTAAAACCGATGTGTTGTGATTTAGCTCGTTTCGGTCTAAAACAGCTTGTTTCGTTGTATTAAGCACAAATACATGCTTTTCGCGCAGTTATAAGAGAAAAAGTTTTGACGCGTATCACGTGGATACTTGTAAAACCGATGTGTTCAGATTTAGCTCGTTTCTGTCTAACACAGCTTGTTTCGTTGTATTAAGCACGAATACATGCTTTTCGCGCATTTATAAGAGAAAAAGTTTTGACTCGTATCACGTGGATACTTGTAAAACCAATGTGTTCAGATATAGCTTGTTTTGGTATAAAACAGCTTGTTTCGTTGGATTAATCACGAATACATGCTTTTCGCGCAGTTATAAGAGAAAAAGTTTTGACGCGTATCACGTGGATACTTGTAAAACTGATGTGTTGTGGTTTAGCTCGTTTCGGTCTTAAACAGCTTGTTTCGTTGTATTAAGCACGAATACATGCTTTTCGCGCAGTTATAAGAGAAAACGTTTTGACGCGTATCAGATTAACACTTTTAAAACCGATGTGTTGTGATTTAGCTCGTTTCGGTCTAAAACAGCTTGTTTCGTTGTATTAAGCAGGAATACAAGCTTTTCGCGCAGTTATAAGAGAAAAAGTTTTGACGCGTATCACGTGGATACTTGTAAAACCGATGTGTTCAGATATAGCTCGTTTTGGTATAAAACAGCTTGTTTCGTTGTTTTAAGAACGAATACATGCTTTTCGCGCAGTTATAGAAGAAAAAGTATTGACGCGTATTAGAGGGACACTTGTAAAACCAATGTGTTCAGATTTAGCTCTTCTGGGTCTAAAACAGCTTGTTTCGTTGTTTTAAGCACGAATACATGCTTTTCGCGCAGTTATAAGAGAAAAAGTTTTGACGCGTATCAGAGGAAAACTTGTAAAAACCGATGTGTTGTGATTTAGCTCGTTTCGGACTAAAAAAGCTTGTTTAGTTGTATTAAGCACGAATACATGCTTTTCGCGCAGTTATAAGAGAAAAAGCTTTGACGAGTATCACGTGGATACTTTTAAAACCGATGTGTTCAGATATAGCTCGTTTCGGTCTAAAACAGCTTGTTTCGTTGTATTAAGCACGAATACATGCTTTTCGCGTAGTTATAAGAGAAAAAGTTTTGACGCGTAGCAGAGGAGAACTTGTAAAACCGATGTGTTGTGATTTAGCTCGTTTCGGTCTAAAACAGCTTGTTTCGTTCTATTAAGCACGAATACATGCTTTTCGCGCAGTTATAAGAGAAAAAGTTTTGACGCGTATCAGAGGAAAACTTGTAAAACCGATGTGTTGTGATTTACCTCGTTTCGGTCTAAAACAACTTGTTTCGTTGGATTAAGCACGGATACATGCTTTTCGCGCAGTTATAAGAGAAAAAGTTAAAAGTTTAACGCGTATCAGAGGAAAACGTAAAACCGATGTGTTGTGATTTACCTCGTTTCGGTCTAAAACAACTTGTTTCGTTGGATTAAGCACGAATACATGCTTTTCGCGCAGTTATAAGAGAAAAAGTTTTGACGCGTATCACGTGGATACTTGTAAAACCGATGTGTTGTGATTTAGCTCGTTTCGGTCTAAAACCGCTTGTTTCGATGTTTTAGGCACGAATACATGCTTTTCGCGCAGTTATAGAAGAAAACGTTTTGACGCGTATTAGGGAGACTTGTAAAACCGATGTGTTGTGATTTAGCTCGTTTCGGTCTAAAACAGCTTGTTTCGTTGTATTAAGCACAAATACATGCTTTTCGCGCAGTTATAAGAGAAAAAGTTTTGACGCGTATCACGTGGATACTTGTAAAACCGATGTGTTCAGATTTAGCTCGTTTCTGTCTAACACAGCTTGTTTCGTTGTATTAAGCACGAATACATGCTTTTCGCGCATTTATAAGAGAAAAAGTTTTGACTCGTATCACGTGGATACTTGTAAAACCAATGTGTTCAGATATAGCTTGTTTTGGTATAAAACAGCTTGTTTCGTTGGATTAATCACGAATACATGCTTTTCGCGCAGTTATAAGAGAAAAAGTTTTGACGCGTATCACGTGGATACTTGTAAAACTGATGTGTTGTGGTTTAGCTCGTTTCGGTCTTAAACAGCTTGTTTCGTTGTATTAAGCACGAATACATGCTTTTCGCGCAGTTATAAGAGAAAACGTTTTGACGCGTATCAGATTAACACTTTTAAAACCGATGTGTTGTGATTTAGCTCGTTTCGGTCTAAAACAGCTTGTTTCGTTGTATTAAGCAGGAATACAAGCTTTTCGCGCATTTATTAGAGAAAAAGTTTTGACGCGTATCACGTGGATACTTGTAAAACCGATGTGTTCAGATATAGCTCGTTTTGGTATAAAACAGCTTGTTTCGTTGTTTTAAGAACGAATACATGCTTTTCGCGCAGTTATAGAAGAAAAAGTATTGACGCGTATTAGAGGGACACTTGTAAAACCAATGTGTTCAGATTTAGCTCTTCTGGGTCTAAAACAGCTTGTTTCGTTGTTTTAAGCACGAATACATGCTTTTCGCGCAGTTATAAGAGAAAAAGTTTTGACGCGTATCAGAGGAACACTTGTAAAACCGATGTGTTGTGATTTAGCTCGTTTCGGACTAAAACAGCTTGTTTCGTTGTTTTAAGCACGAATACATGCTTTTCGCGCAGTTATAAGAGAAAAAGTTTAGACGCGTATCAGAGGAACACTTGTAAAAACCGATGTGTTGTGATTTAGCTCGTTTCGGACTAAAAAAGCTTGTTTAGTTGTATTAAGCACGAATACATGCTTTTCGCGCAGTTATAAGAGAAAAAGCTTTGACGAGTATCACGTGGATACTTGTAAAACCGATGTGTTCAGATATAGCTCGTTTCGGTCTAACACAGCTTGTTTCGTTGTATTATGCACGAATACATGCTTTTCGCGCATTTATAAGAGAAAACGTTTTGACGCGTATCACGTGGATACTTGTAAAAGCGATGTGTTCAGATATAGCTCGTTTCGGTCTAAAACAGCTTGTTTCGTTGTATTAAGCACGAATACATGCTTTTTGCGTAGTTATAAGAGAAAAAGTTTTGACGCGTAGCAGAGGAGAACTTGTAAAACCGATGTGTTGTAATTTAGCTCGTTTCGGTCTAAAATAGCTTGTTTCGTTGTATTAAGCACGAATACATGCTTTTCGCGCACTTATAAGAGAAAAAGTTTTGACGCGTATCACGTGGATACTTGTAAAACCGATGTGTTGTGATTTAGCTCGTTTCGGTCTAAAACAGTTTGTTTCGTTGTAATAAGCACGAATACATGCTTTTCGCGCAGTTATAAGAGAAAAAGTTTTGACGTATCAGAGGAAAACTTGTAAAACCGATGTGTTGTGATTTGCCTCGTTTCGGTCTAAAACAACTTGTTTCGTTGGATTAAGCACGACTACATGCTTTTCGCGCAGTTATAAGGGAAAAAGTTTTGACGCGTATCTGAGGAAAACTTGTAAAACCGATGTGTTGTGATTTACCTCGTTTCGATCTAAAACAGCTTGTTTCGTTGGATTAAGCACGAATACATGCTTTTCGCGCACTTATAAGAGAAAAAGTTTTGACGCGTATTACGTGGATACTTGTAAAACCGATGTGTTCAGATATAGCTCGTTTTGGTATAAAACAGCTTGTTTCGTTGTTTTAAGCACGAATACATGCTTTTCGCGCAGTTATAGAAGAAAAATTTTTGACGCGTATTAGAGGGACACTTGTAACACCGATGTGTTCAGATTTAGCTCTTCTGGGTCTAAAACAGCTTGTTTCGTTGTTTTAAGCACGAATACATGCTTTTCGCGCAGTTATAAGAGAAAAAGTTTTGACGCGTATCAGAGGAACACTTGTAAAACCGATGTGTTGTGATTTAGCTCGTTTCGGACTAAAACAGCTTGTTTCGTTGTTTTAAGCACGAATACATGCTTTTCGCGCAGTTATAAGAGAAAAAGTTTAGACGCGTATCAGAGGAAAACTTGTAAAAACCGATGTGTTGTGATTTAGCTCGTTTCGGAATAAAAAAGCTTGTTTAGTTGTATTAAGCACGAATACATGCTTTTCGCGCAGTTATAAGAGAAAAAGCTTTGACGAGTATCACGTGGATACTTGTAAAACCGATGTGTTCAAATATAGCTCGTTTCGGTCTAACACAGCTTGTTTCGTTGTATTATGCACGAATACATGCTTTTCGCGCATTTATAAGAGAAAACGTTTTGACGCCTATCACGTGGATACTTGTAAAACCGATGTGTTGTGATTTAGCTCGTTTCGGTCTAAAACAGCTTGTTTCGTTCTATTAAGCACGAATACATGCTTTTCGCGCAGTTATAAGAGAAAAAGTTTTGACGCGTATCAGAGGAAAACTTGTAAAACCGATGTGTTGTGATTTACCTCGTTTCGGTCTAAAACAACTTGTTTCGTTGGATCAAGCACGAATACATGCTTTTCGCGGAGTTATAAGGGAAAAAGTTTTGACGCGTATCACGTGGATACTTGTAAAACCGATGTGTTGTGATTTAGCTCGTTTCGGTCTAAAACCGCTTGTTTCGATGTTTTAAGCACGAATACGTGCTTTTCGCGCAGTTATAGAAGAAAACGTTTTGACGCCTATTAGGGAGACTTGTAAAACCGATGTGTTGTGATTTAGCTCGTTTCGGTCTAAAACAGCTTGTTTTGTTGTATTAAGCACGAATACATGCTTTTCGCGCAGTTAAAAGAGAAAAAGTTTTGACGCGTATCACGTGGATACTTGTAAAACCGATGTGTTCAGATTTAGCTCGTTTCTGTCTAACACAGCTTGTTTCGTTGTATTAAGCACGAATACATGCTTTTCGCGCATTTATAAGAGAAAAAGTTTTGACGCGTATTACGTGGATACTTGTAAAACCGATGTGTTAAGATATAGCTCGTTTTGGTATAAAACAGCTTGTTTCGTTGTTTTAAGCACGAATACATGCTTTTCGCGCAGTTATAGAAGAAAAAGTTTTGAGGCGTATTAGAGGGACACTTGTAAAACCGATGTGTTCAGATTTAGCTCATCTCGGCCTAAAACAGCTTGTTTCGTTGTTTTAAGCACGAATACATGCTTTTCGCGCAGTTATAAGAGAAAAAGTTTAGACGCGTATCAGAGGAACACTTGTAAAAACCGATGTGTTGTGATTTAGCTCGTTTCGGACTAAAACAGCTTGTTTCGTTGTTTTAAACACGAATACATGCTTTTCGCGCAGTTATAAGAGAAAAAGTTTAGACGCGTATCAGAGGAAAACTTGTAAAAACCGATGTGTTGTGATTTAGCTCGTTTCGGACTAAAAAAGCTTGTTTAGTTGTATTAAGCACGAATACATGCTTTTCGCGCAGTTATAAGAGAAAAAGTTTTGACGCGTATCAGAGGAGAACTTGTGAAACCGATGTTTTCAGATTTAGCTCGTTTCGGTCTAAAACAGCTTGTTTCGTTGTTTTAAGCACGAATACATGCTTTTCGCGCAGTTATAAGAGAAAAAGTTTAGACGCGTATCAGAGGAACACTTGTAAAAACCGATGTGTAGTGATTTAGCTCGTTTCGGAATAAAAAAGCTTGTTTAGATGTATTAAGCACGAATACATGCTTTTCGCGCAGTTATAAGAGAAAAAGCTTTGACGAGTATCACGTGGATACTTGTAAAACGATGTGTTCAGATATAGCTCGTTTCGGTCTAACACAGCTTGTTTCGTTGTATTATGCACGAATACATGCTTTTCGCGCATTTATAAGAGAAAACGTTTTGACGCGTATCACGTGGATACATGTAAAACCGATGTGTTCAGATATAGCTCGTTTCGGTCTAAAACAGCTTGTTTCGTTGTATTAAGCACGAAGACATGCTTTTCGCGTAGATATAAGAGAAAAAGTTTTGACGCGTAGCAGAGGAGAACTTGTAAAACCGATGTGTTGTGATTTAGCTCGTTTCGGTCTAAAACAGTTTGTTTCGTTGTAATAAGCACGAATACATGCTTTTCGCGCAGTTATAAGAGAAAAAGTTTTGACGCGTATCAGAGGAGAACTTGTAAAACCGATGTGTTCAGATTTAGCTCGTTTCGGTCTAAAACAGCTTGTTTCGTTCTATTAGGCACGAATACATGTTTTCAGCAGTTATAAGAGAAAAAGTTTTGACGCGTATCAGAGGAAA
The DNA here is from genome assembly GCF_052857255.1 of Amblyomma americanum. NCBI lineage: Eukaryota > Metazoa > Arthropoda > Arachnida > Ixodida > Ixodidae > Amblyomma > Amblyomma americanum. Next base: position 183,610 of record NW_027526605.1, read on the forward strand.
ACTTGTAAAACCGATGTGTTGTGATTTACCTCGTTTCGGTCTAAAACAACTTGTTTCGTTGGATTAAGCACGAATACATGCTTTTCGCGCAGTTATAAGAGAAAACGTTTTGACGCGTATCACGTGGATACTGGTAAAACCGATGTGTTGTGATTTAGCTCGTTTCGGTCTAACACAGCTTGTTTCGTTGTATTAAGCACGAATACATGCTTTTCGCGCAGTTATAAGAGAAAAAGTTTTGACGCGTATCAGATTAACACTTTTAAAACCGATGTGTTGTGATTTAGCTCGTTTCGGTCTAAAACAGCTTGTTTTGTTGTATTAAGCAGGAATACAAGCTTTTCGCGCAGTTATAAGAGAAAAAGTTTTGACGTGTATCAGAGGAAAACTTGTAAAACCGATGTGTTGTGATTTAGCTCGTTTCGGTCTAAAACAGCTTGTTTCGTTGTATTAAGCACGAATACATGCTTTTCGCGCAGTTATAAGAGAAAAAGTTTTGACGCGTATCAGAGGAACACTTGTAAAAACCGATGTGTTGTGATTTAGCTCGTTTCGGACTAAAAAAGCTTGTTTAGTTGTATTAACCACGAATACATGCTTTTCGCGCAGTTATAAGAGAAAAAGCTTTGACGAGTATCACGTGGATACTTGTAAAACCGATGTGTTCAGATATAGCTCGTTTCGGTCTAACACAGCTTGTTTCGTTGTATTATGCACGAATACATGCTTTTCGCGCATTTATAAGAGAAAACGTTTTGAAGCGTATCACGTGGATACTTGTAAAACCGATGTGTTCAGATATAGCTCGTTTCGGTCTAAAACAGCTTGTTTCGTTGTATTGAGCACGAATACATGCTTTTCGCGTAGTTATAAGAGAAAACGTTTTGACGCTTATCAGAGGAGAACTTGTAAAACCGATGTGTTCAGATTTAGCTCGTTTCGGTCTAAAACAGCTTGTTTCGTTCTATTAAGCACGAATACATGCTTTTCGCGCAGTTATAAGAGAAAAAGTTTTGACACGTATCAGAGGAAAACTTGTATAACCGATGTGTTGTGATTTACCTCGTTTCGGTCTAAAACAACTTGTTTCGTTGGATTAAGCACGACTACATGCTTTTCGCGCAGTTATAAGGGAAAAAGTTTTGACGCGTATCTGAGGAAAACTTGTAAAACCGATGTGTTGTGATTTACCTCGTTTCGATCTAAAACAGCTTGTTTCGTTGGATTAAGCACGAATACATGCTTTTCGCGCACTTATAAGAGAAAAAGTTTTGACGCGTATTACGTGGATACTTGTAAAACCGATGTGTTCAGATATAGCTCGTTTTGGTATAAAACAGCTTGTTTCGTTGTTTTAAGCAAGAATACATGCTTTTCGCGCAGTTATAAGAGAAAAAAGTTTTGACGCGTAGCAGAGGAGAACTTGTAAAACCGATGTGTTGTGATTTAGCTCGTTTCGGTCTAAAACAGCTTGTTTCGTTCTATTAAGCACGAATACATGCTTTTCGCGCAGTTATAAGAGAAAAAGTTTTGACGCGTAGCAGAGGAGAACTTGTAAAACCGATGTGTTGTGATTTAGCTCGTTTCGGTCTAAAACAGCTTGTTTCGTTGTATTAAGCAAGAATACATGCTTTTCGCGCAGTTACAAGAGAAAAAGTTTTGACGCGTATCAGAGGAGAACTTGTAAAACCGATGTGTTCAGATTTAGCTCGTTTCGGTCTAAAACCGCTTGTTTCGATGTTTTAAGCACGAATACATGCTTTTCGCGCAGTTATAGAAGAAAACGTTTTGACGCGTATTAGGGAGACTTGTAAAACCGATGTGTTGTGATTTAGCTCGTTTCGGTCTAAACCAGCTTGTTTCGTTGTATTAAGCACGAATACATGCTTTTCGCGCAGTTATAAGAGAAAAAGTTTTGACGCGTATCACGTGGATACTTGTAAAACCGATGTGTTCAGATTTAGCTCGTTTCTGTCTAACACAGCTTGTTTCGTTGTATTAAGCACGAATACATGCTTTTCGCGCATTTATAAGAGAAAAAGTTTTGACGCGTATTACGTGGATACTTGTAAAACCGATGTGTTGTGATTTACCTCGTTTCGGTCTAAAACAGCTTGTTTCGTTGTTTTAAGCACGAATACATGCTTTTCGCGCAGTTATAAGAGAAAAAGTTTAGACGCGTATCAGAGGAAAACTTGTAAAAACCGATGTGTTGTGATTTAGCTCGTTTCGGAATAAAAAAGCTTGTTTAGTTGTATTAAGCACGAATACATGCTTTTCGCGCAGTTATAAGAGAAAAAGCTTTGACGAGTATCACGTGGATACTTGTAAAACCGATGTGTTCAAATATAGCTCGTTTCGGTCTAACACAGCTTGTTTCGTTGTATTATGCACGAATACATGCTTTTCGCGCATTTATAAGAGAAAACGTTTTGACGCCTATCACGTGGATACTTGTAAAACCGATGTGTTGTGATTTAGCTCGTTTCGGTCTAAAACAGCTTGTTTCGTTCTATTAAGCACGAATACATGCTTTTCGCGCAGTTATAAGAGAAAAAGTTTTGACGCGTATCAGAGGAAAACTTGTAAAACCGATGTGTTGTGATTTACCTCGTTTCGGTCTAAAACAACTTGTTTCGTTGGATCAAGCACGAATACATGCTTTTCGCGGAGTTATAAGGGAAAAAGTTTTGACGCGTATCACGTGGATACTTGTAAAACCGATGTGTTGTGATTTAGCTCGTTTCGGTCTAAAACCGCTTGTTTCGATGTTTTAAGCACGAATACGTGCTTTTCGCGCAGTTATAGAAGAAAACGTTTTGACGCCTATTAGGGAGACTTGTAAAACCGATGTGTTGTGATTTAGCTCGTTTCGGTCTAAAACAGCTTGTTTTGTTGTATTAAGCACGAATACATGCTTTTCGCGCAGTTAAAAGAGAAAAAGTTTTGACGCGTATCACGTGGATACTTGTAAAACCGATGTGTTCAGATTTAGCTCGTTTCTGTCTAACACAGCTTGTTTCGTTGTATTAAGCACGAATACATGCTTTTCGCGCATTTATAAGAGAAAAAGTTTTGACGCGTATTACGTGGATACTTGTAAAACCGATGTGTTAAGATATAGCTCGTTTTGGTATAAAACAGCTTGTTTCGTTGTTTTAAGCACGAATACATGCTTTTCGCGCAGTTATAGAAGAAAAAGTTTTGAGGCGTATTAGAGGGACACTTGTAAAACCGATGTGTTCAGATTTAGCTCATCTCGGCCTAAAACAGCTTGTTTCGTTGTTTTAAGCACGAATACATGCTTTTCGCGCAGTTATAAGAGAAAAAGTTTAGACGCGTATCAGAGGAACACTTGTAAAAACCGATGTGTTGTGATTTAGCTCGTTTCGGACTAAAACAGCTTGTTTCGTTGTTTTAAACACGAATACATGCTTTTCGCGCAGTTATAAGAGAAAAAGTTTAGACGCGTATCAGAGGAAAACTTGTAAAAACCGATGTGTTGTGATTTAGCTCGTTTCGGACTAAAAAAGCTTGTTTAGTTGTATTAAGCACGAATACATGCTTTTCGCGCAGTTATAAGAGAAAAAGTTTTGACGCGTATCAGAGGAGAACTTGTAAAACCGATGTTTTCAGATTTAGCTCGTTTCGGTCTAAAACAGCTTGTTTCGTTGTTTTAAGCACGAATACATGCTTTTCGCGCAGTTATAAGAGAAAAAGTTTAGACGCGTATCAGAGGAACACTTGTAAAAACCGATGTGTAGTGATTTAGCTCGTTTCGGAATAAAAAAGCTTGTTTAGATGTATTAAGCACGAATACATGCTTTTCGCGCAGTTATAAGAGAAAAAGCTTTGACGAGTATCACGTGGATACTTGTAAAACGATGTGTTCAGATATAGCTCGTTTCGGTCTAACACAGCTTGTTTCGTTGTATTATGCACGAATACATGCTTTTCGCGCATTTATAAGAGAAAACGTTTTGACGCGTATCACGTGGATACATGTAAAACCGATGTGTTCAGATATAGCTCGTTTCGGTCTAAAACAGCTTGTTTCGTTGTATTAAGCACGAAGACATGCTTTTCGCGTAGATATAAGAGAAAAAGTTTTGACGCGTAGCAGAGGAGAACTTGTAAAACCGATGTGTTGTGATTTAGCTCGTTTCGGTCTAAAACAGTTTGTTTCGTTGTAATAAGCACGAATACATGCTTTTCGCGCAGTTATAAGAGAAAAAGTTTTGACGCGTATCAGAGGAGAACTTGTAAAACCGATGTGTTCAGATTTAGCTCGTTTCGGTCTAAAACAGCTTGTTTCGTTCTATTAGGCACGAATACATGTTTTCAGCAGTTATAAGAGAAAAAGTTTTGACGCGTATCAGAGGAAAACTTGTAAAACCGATGTGTTGTGATTTACCTCGTTTCGGTCTAAAACAACTTGTTTCGTTGGATTAAGCACGAATACATGCTTTTCGCGCAGTTATAAGAGAAAACGTTTTGACGCGTATCACGTGGATACTGGTAAAACCGATGTGTTGTGATTTAGCTCGTTTCGGTCTAACACAGCTTGTTTCGTTGTATTAAGCACGAATACATGCTTTTCGCGCAGTTATAAGAGAAAAAGTTTTGACGCGTATCAGATTAACACTTTTAAAACCGATGTGTTGTGATTTAGCTCGTTTCGGTCTAAAACAGCTTATTTTGTTGTATTAAGCAGGAATACAAGCTTTTCGCGCAGTTATAAGAGAAAAAGTTTTGACGTGTATCAGAGGAAAACTTGTAAAACCGATGTGTTGTGATTTAGCTCGTTTCGGTCTAAAACAGCTTGTTTCGTTGTATTAAGCACGAATACATGCTTTTCGCGCAGTTATAAGAGAAAAAGTTTTGACGCGTATCAGAGGAACACTTGTAAAAACCGATGTGTTGTGATTTAGCTCGTTTCGGACTAAAAAAGCTTGTTTAGTTGTATTAAGCACGAATACATGCTTTTCGCGCAGTTATAAGAGAAAAAGCTTTGACGAGTATCACGTGGATACTTGTAAAACCGATGTGTTCAGATATAGCTCGTTTCGGTCTAACACAGCTTGTTTCGTTGTATTATGCACGAATACATGCTTTTCGCGCATTTATAAGAGAAAACGTTTTGAAGCGTATCACGTGGATACTTGTAAAACCGATGTGTTCAGATATAGCTCGTTTCGGTCTAAAACAGCTTGTTTCGTTGTATTGAGCACGAATACATGCTTTTCGCGTAGTTATAAGAGAAAACGTTTTGACGCTTATCAGAGGAGAACTTGTAAAACCGATGTGTTCAGATTTAGCTCGTTTCGGTCTAAAACAGCTTGTTTCGTTCTATTAAGCACGAATACATGCTTTTCGCGCAGTTATAAGAGAAAAAGTTTTGACACGTATCAGAGGAAAACTTGTATAACCGATGTGTTGTGATTTACCTCGTTTCGGTCTAAAACAACTTGTTTCGTTGGATTAAGCACGACTACATGCTTTTCGCGCAGTTATAAGGGAAAAAGTTTTGACGCGTATCTGAGGAAAACTTGTAAAACCGATGTGTTGTGATTTACCTCGTTTCGATCTAAAACAGCTTGTTTCGTTGGATTAAGCACGAATACATGCTTTTCGCGCACTTATAAGAGAAAAAGTTTTGACGCGTATTACGTGGATACTTGTAAAACCGATGTGTTCAGATATAGCTCGTTTTGGTATAAAACAGCTTGTTTCGTTGTTTTAAGCAAGAATACATGCTTTTCGCGCAGTTATAAGAGAAAAAAGTTTTGACGCGTAGCAGAGGAGAACTTGTAAAACCGATGTGTTGTGATTTAGCTCGTTTCGGTCTAAAACAGCTTGTTTCGTTCTATTAAGCACGAATACATGCTTTTCGCGCAGTTATAAGAGAAAAAGTTTTGACGCGTAGCAGAGGAGAACTTGTAAAACCGATGTGTTGTGATTTAGCTCGTTTCGGTCTAAAACAGCTTGTTTCGTTGTATTAAGCAAGAATACATGCTTTTCGCGCAGTTACAAGAGAAAAAGTTTTGACGCGTATCAGAGGAGAACTTGTAAAACCGATGTGTTCAGATTTAGCTCGTTTCGGTCTAAAACCGCTTGTTTCGATGTTTTAAGCACGAATACATGCTTTTCGCGCAGTTATAGAAGAAAACGTTTTGACGCGTATTAGGGAGACTTGTAAAACCGATGTGTTGTGATTTAGCTCGTTTCGGTCTAAACCAGCTTGTTTCGTTGTATTAAGCACGAATACATGCTTTTCGCGCAGTTATAAGAGAAAAAGTTTTGACGCGTATCACGTGGATACTTGTAAAACCGATGTGTTCAGATTTAGCTCGTTTCTGTCTAACACAGCTTGTTTCGTTGTATTAAGCACGAATACATGCTTTTCGCGCATTTATAAGAGAAAAAGTTTTGACGCGTATTACGTGGATACTTGTAAAACCGATGTGTTGTGATTTACCTCGTTTCGGTCTAAAACAACTTGTTTCGTTGGATTAAGCACGACTACATGCTTTTCGCGCAGTTATAAGGGAAAACGTTTTGACGCGTATCTGAGGAAAACTTGTAAAACCGGTGTGTTGTGATTTACCTCGTTTCGATCTAAAACAGCTTGTTTCGTTGGATTAAGCACGAATACATGCTTTTCGCGCACTTATAAGAGAAAACGTTTTGACGCGTATTACGTGGATACTTGTAAAACCGATGTGTTCAGATATAGCTCGTTTTGGTATAAAACAGCTTGTTTCGTTGTTTTAAGCAAGAATACATGCTTTTCGCGCAGTTATAAGAGAAAAAAGTTTTGACGCGTATCAGAGGAACACTTGTAAAACCGATGTGTTGTGATTTAGCTCGTTTCGGACTAAAACAGCTTGTTTCGTTGTTTTAAGCACGAATACATGCTTTTCGCGCAGTTATAAGAGAAAAAGTTTAGACGCGTATCAGAGGAAAACTTGTAAAAACCGATGTGTTGTGATTTAGCTCGTTTCGGACTAAAAAAGCTTGTTTAGTTGTATTAAGCACGAATACATGCTTTTCGCGCAGTTATAAGAGAAAAAGCTTTGACGAGTATCACGTGGATACTTGTAAAACCGATGTGATCAGATATAGCTCGTTTCGGTCTAACACAGCTTGTTTCGTTGTATTATGCACGAATACATGCTTTTCGCGCATTTATAAGAGAAAACGTTTTGACGCGTATCACGCGGATACTTGTAAAACCGATGTGTTCAGATATAGCTCGTTTCGGTCTAAAACAGCTTGTTTCGTTGTTTTAAGCACGAATACATGCTTTTCGCGCAGTTATAAGAGAAAAAGTTTTGACGCGTATCAGAGGAACACTTGTAAAACCGATGTGTTGTGATTTAGCTCGTTTCGGACTAAAACAGCTTGTTTCGTTGTTTTAAGCACGAATACATGCTTTTCGCGCAGTTATAAGAGAAAAAGTTTAGACGCGTATCAGAGGAAAACTTGTAAAAACCGATGTGTTCAGATATAGCTCGTTTCGGTCTAACACAGCTTGTTTCGTTGTTTTAAGCACGAATACATGCTTTTCGCGCAGTTATAAGAGAAAAAGTTTTGACGCGTATCAGAGGAACACTTGTAAAACCGATGTGTTGTGATTTAGCTCGTTTCGGACTAAAACAGCTTGTTTCGTTGTTTTAAGCACGAATACATGCTTTTCGCGCAGTTATAAGAGAAAAAGTTTTGACACGTATCAGAGGAAAACTTGTATAACCGATGTGTTGTGATTTACCTCGTTTCGGTCTAAAACAACTTGTTTCGTTGGATTAAGCACGACTACATGCTTTTCGCGCAGTTATAAGGGAAAAAGTTTTGACGCGTATCTGAGGAAAACTTGTAAAACCGATGTGTTGTGATTTACCTCGTTTCGATCTAAAACAGCTTGTTTCGTTGGATTAAGCACGAATACATGCTTTTCGCGCACTTATAAGAGAAAAAGTTTTGACGCGTATTACGTGGATACTTGTAAAACCGATGTGTTCAGATATAGCTCGTTTTGGTATAAAACAGCTTGTTTCGTTGTTTTAAGCAAGAATACATGCTTTTCGCGCAGTTATAGAAGAAAAATTTTTGACGCGTATTAGAGGGACACTTGTAAAACCGATGTGTTCAGATTTAGCTCTTCTGGGTCTAAAACAGCTTGTTTCGTTGTTTTAGGCACGAATACATGCTTTTCGCGTAGTTATAAGAGAAAAAGTTTTGACGCGTATCAGAGGAACACTTGTAAAAACCGATGTGTTGTGATTTAGCTCGTTTCGGACTAAAAAAGCTTGTTTAGTTGTATTAAGCACGAATACATGCTTTTCGCGCAGTTATAAGAGAAAAAGCTTTGACGAGTATCACGTGGATACTTGTAAAACCGATGTGTTCAGATATAGCTCGTTTCGGTCTAACACAGCTTGTTTCGTTGTATTATGCACGAATACATGCTTTTCGCGCATTTATAAGAGAAAACGTTTTGACGCGTATCACGTGGATACTTGTAAAACCGATGTGTTCAGATATAGCTTGTTTCGGTCTAAAACAGCTTGTTTCGTTGTATTGAGCACGAATACATGCTTTTCGCGTAGTTATAAGAGAAAAAGTTTTGACGCTTATTAGAGGAGAACTTGTAAAACCGATGTGTTCAGATTTAGCTCGTTTCGGTCTAAAACAGCTTGTTTCGTTCTATTAAGCACGAATACATGCTTTTCGCGCAGTTATAAGAGAAAAAGTTTTGACACGTATCAGAGGAAAACTTGTATAACCGATGTGTTGTGATTTACCTCGTTTCGATCTAAAACAGCTTGTTTCGTTGGATTAAGCACGAATACATGCTTTTCGCGCACTTATAAGAGAAAAAGTTTTGACGCGTATTACGTGGATACTTGTAAAACCGATGTGTTCAGATATAGCTCGTTTTGATATAAAACAGCTTGTTTCGTTGTTTTAAGCACGAATACATGCTTTTCGCGCAGTTATAGAAGAAAAATTTTTGACGCGTATTAGAGGGACACTTGTAAAACCGATGTGTTCAGATTTAGCTCTTCTGGGTCTAAAACAGCTTGTTTCGTTGTATTAAGCACGAATACATGCTTTTCGCGCAGTTATAAGAGAAAAAGTTTTGACGCGTATCAGAGGAACACTTGTAAAAACCGATGTGTTGTGATTTAGCTCGTTTCGGACTAAAAAAGCTTGTTTAGTTGTATTAAGCACGAATACATGCTTTTCGCGCAGTTATAAGAGAAAAAGCTTTGACGAGTATCACGTGGATACTTGTAAAACCGATGTGTTCAGATATAGCTCGTTTCGGTCTAACACAGCTTGTTTCGTTGTATTATGCACGAATACATGCTTTTCGCGCATTTATAAGAGAAAGCGTTTTGACGCGTATCACGTGGATACTTGTAAAACCGATGTGTTCAGATATAGCTCGTTTCGGTCTAAAACAGCTTGTTTCGTTGTATTGAGCACGAATACATGCTTTTCGCGTAGTTATAAGAGAAAAAGTTTTGACGCTTATCAGAGGAGAACTGTAAAACCGATGTGTTCAGATTTACCTCGTTTCGGTCTAAAACAGCTTGTTTCGTTCTATTAAGCACGAATACATGCTTTTCGCGCAGTTATAAGAGAAAAAGTTTTGACACGTATCAGAGGAAAACTTGTATAACCGATGTGTTGTGATTTACCTCGTTTCGGTCTAAAACAACTTGTTCCGTTGGATTAAGCACGACTACATGCTTTTCGCGCAGTTATAAGGGAAAAAGTTTTGACGCGTATCTGAGGAAAACTTGTAAAACCGATGTGTTGTGATTTACCTCGTTTCGATCTAAAACAGCTTGTTTCGTTGGATTAAGCACGAATACATGCTTTTCGCGCACTTATAAGAGAAAAAGTTTTGACGCGTATTACGTGGATACTTGTAAAACCGATGTGTTCAGATATAGCTCGTTTTGGTATAAAACAGCTTGTTTCGTTGTTTTAAGCACGAATACATGCTTTTCGCGCAGTTATAGAAGAAAAATTTTTGACGCGTATTAGAGGGACACTTGTAAAACCGATGTGTTCAGATTTAGCTCTTCTGGGTCTAAAACAGCTTGTTTCGTTGTTTTAAGCACGAATACATGCTTTTCGCGTAGTTATAAGAGAAAAAGTTTTGACGCGTAGCAGAGGAGAACTTGTAAAACCGATGTGTTGTGATTTAGCTCGTTTCGGTCTAAAACAGCTTGTTTCGTTCTATTAAGCACGAATACATGCTTTTCGCGCAGTTATAAGAGAAAACGTTTTGACGCGTAGCAGAGGAGAACTTGTAAAACCGATGTGTTGTGATTTAGCTCGTTTCGGTCTAAAACAGCTTGTTTCGTTGTATTAAGCACGAATACATGCTTTTCGCGCAGTTACAAGAGAAAAAGTTTTGACGCGTATCAGAGGAGAACTTGTAAAACCGATGTGTTCAGATTTAGCTCGTTTCGGTCTAAAACCGCTTGTTTCGATGTTTTAAGCACGAATACATGCTTTTCGCGCAGTTATAGAAGAAAACGTTTTGACGCGTATTAGGGAGACTTGTAAAACCGATGTGTTGTGATTTAGCTCGTTTCGGTCTAAACCAGCTTGTTTCGTTGTATTAAGCACGAATACATGCTTTTCGCGCAGTTATAAGAGAAAAAGTTTTGACGCGTATCAAGTGGATACTTGTAAAACCGATGTGTTCAGATTTAGCTCGTTTCTGTCTAACACAGCTTGTTTCGTTGTATTAAGCACGAATACATGCTTTTCGCGCATTTATAAGAGAAAAAGTTTTGACGCGTATTACGTGGATACTTGTAAAACCGATGTGTTGTGATTTACCTCGTTTCGGTCTAAAACAACTTGTTTCGTTGGATTAAGCACGACTACATGCTTTTCGCGCAGTTATAAGGGAAAAAGTTTTGACGCGTATCTGAGGAAAACTTGTAAAACCGATGTGTTGTGATTTACCTCGTTTCGATCTAAACCAGCTTGTTTCGTTGGATTAAGCACGAATACATGCTTTTCGCGCACTTATAAGAGAAAACGTTTTGACGCGTATTACGTGGAAACTTGTAAAACCGATGTGTTGTGATTTACCTCGTTTCGGTCTAAAACAACTTGTTTCGTTGGATTAAGCACGACTACATGCTTTTCGCGCAGTTATAAGGGAAAAAGTTTTGACGCGTATCTGAGGAAAACTTGTAAAACCGATGTGTTGTGATTTACCTCGTTTCGATCTAAAACAGCTTGTTTCGTTGGATTAAGCACGAATACATGCTTTTCGCGCACTTATAAGAGAAAACGTTTTGACGCGTATTACGTGGAAACTTGTAAAACCGATGTGTTCAGATATAGCTCGTTTTGGTATAAAACAGCTTGTTTCGTTGTTTTAAGCACGAATACATGCTTTTCGCGCAGTTATAGAAGAAAAATTTTTGACGCGTATTAGAGGGACACTTGTAAAACCGATGTGTTCAGATTTAGCTCTTCTGGGTCTAAAACAGCTTGTTTCGTTGTTTTAAGCACGAATACATGCTTTTCGCGCAGTTATAAGAGAAAAAGTTTTGACGCGTATCAGAGGAACACTTGTAAAACCGATGTGTTGTGATTTAGCTCGTTTCGGACTAAAACAGCTTGTTTCGTTGTTTCAAGCACGAATACATGCTTTTCGCGCAGTTATAAGAGAAAAAGTTTAGACGCGTATCAGAGGAAAACTTGTAAAAACCGATGTGTTGTGATTTAGCTCGTTTCGGACTAAAAAAGCTTGTTTAGTTGTATTAAGCACGAATACATGCTTTTCGCGCAGTTATAAGAGAAAAAGCTTTGACGAGTATCACGTGGATACTTGTAAAACCGATGTGTTCAGATATAGCTCGTTTCGGTCTAACACAGCTTGTTTCGTTGTATTATGCACGAATACATGCTTTTCGCGCATTTATAAGAGAAAACGTTTTGACGCGTATTAGGGAGACTTGTAAAACCGATGTGTTGTGATTTAGCTCGTTTCGGTCTAAAACAGCTTGTTTCGTTGTATTAAGCACAAATACATGCTTTTCGCGCAGTTATAAGAGAAAAAGTTTTGACGCGTATCACGTGGATACTTGTAAAACCGATGTGTTCAGATTTAGCTCGTTTCTGTCTAACACAGCTTGTTTCGTTGTATTAAGCACGAATACATGCTTTTCGCGCCTTTATAAGAGAAAAAGTTTTGACTCGTATCACGTGGATACTTGTAAAACCAATGTGTTCAGATATAGCTTGTTTTGGTATAAAACAGCTTGTTTCGTTGTATTAAGCAAGAATACATGCTTTTCGCGCAGTTACAAGAGAAAAAGTTTTGACGCGTATCAGAGGAGAACTTGTAAAACCGATGTGTTCAGATTTAGCTCGTTTCGGTCTAAAACCGCTTGTTTCGATGTTTTAAGCACGAATACATGCTTTTCGCGCAGTTATAGAAGAAAACGTTTTGACGCGTATTAGGGAGACTTGTAAAACCGATGTGTTGTGATTTAGCTCGTTTCGGTCTAAACCAGCTTGTTTCGTTGTATTAAGCACGAATACATGCTTTTCGCGCAGTTATAAGAGAAAAAGTTTTGACGCGTATCACGTGGATACTTGTAAAACCGATGTGTTCAGATTTAGCTCGTTTCTGTCTAACACAGCTTGTTTCGTTGTATTAAGCACGAATACATGCTTTTCGCGCATTTATAAGAGAAAAAGTTTTGACGCGTATTACGTGGATACTTGTAAAACCGATGTGTTGTGATTTACCTCGTTTCGGTCTAAAACAACTTGTTTCGTTGGATTAAGCACGACTACATGCTTTTCGCGCAGTTATAAGGGAAAACGTTTTGACGCGTATCTGAGGAAAACTTGTAAAACCGGTGTGTTGTGATTTACCTCGTTTCGATCTAAAACAGCTTGTTTCGTTGGATTAAGCACGAATACATGCTTTTCGCGCACTTATAAGAGAAAACGTTTTGACGCGTATTACGTGGATACTTGTAAAACCGATGTGTTCAGATATAGCTCGTTTTGGTATAAAACAGCTTGTTTCGTTGTTTTAAGCAAGAATACATGCTTTTCGCGCAGTTATAAGAGAAAAAAGTTTTGACGCGTATCAGAGGAACACTTGTAAAACCGATGTGTTGTGATTTAGCTCGTTTCGGACTAAAACAGCTTGTTTCGTTGTTTTAAGCACGAATACATGCTTTTCGCGCAGTTATAAGAGAAAAAGTTTAGACGCGTATCAGAGGAAAACTTGTAAAAACCGATGTGTTGTGATTTAGCTCGTTTCGGACTAAAAAAGCTTGTTTAGTTGTATTAAGCACGAATACATGCTTTTCGCGCAGTTATAAGAGAAAAAGCTTTGACGAGTATCACGTGGATACTTGTAAAACCGATGTGATCAGATATAGCTCGTTTCGGTCTAACACAGCTTGTTTCGTTGTATTATGCACGAATACATGCTTTTCGCGCATTTATAAGAGAAAACGTTTTGACGCGTATCACGCGGATACTTGTAAAACCGATGTGTTCAGATATAGCTCGTTTCGGTCTAAAACAGCTTGTTTCGTTGTTTTAAGCACGAATACATGCTTTTCGCGCAGTTATAAGAGAAAAAGTTTTGACGCGTATCAGAGGAACACTTGTAAAACCGATGTGTTGTGATTTAGCTCGTTTCGGACTAAAACAGCTTGTTTCGTTGTTTTAAGCACGAATACATGCTTTTCGCGCAGTTATAAGAGAAAAAGTTTAGACGCGTATCAGAGGAAAACTTGTAAAAACCGATGTGTTCAGATATAGCTCGTTTCGGTCTAACACAGCTTGTTTCGTTGTTTTAAGCACGAATACATGCTTTTCGCGCAGTTATAAGAGAAAAAGTTTTGACGCGTATCAGAGGAACACTTGTAAAACCGATGTGTTGTGATTTAGCTCGTTTCGGACTAAAACAGCTTGTTTCGTTGTTTTAAGCACGAATACATGCTTTTCGCGCAGTTATAAGAGAAAAAGTTTTGACACGTATCAGAGGAAAACTTGTATAACCGATGTGTTGTGATTTACCTCGTTTCGGTCTAAAACAACTTGTTTCGTTGGATTAAGCACGACTACATGCTTTTCGCGCAGTTATAAGGGAAAAAGTTTTGACGCGTATCTGAGGAAAACTTGTAAAACCGATGTGTTGTGATTTACCTCGTTTCGATCTAAAACAGCTTGTTTCGTTGGATTAAGCACGAATACATGCTTTTCGCGCACTTATAAGAGAAAAAGTTTTGACGCGTATTACGTGGATACTTGTAAAACCGATGTGTTCAGATATAGCTCGTTTTGGTATAAAACAGCTTGTTTCGTTGTTTTAAGCAAGAATACATGCTTTTCGCGCAGTTATAGAAGAAAAATTTTTGACGCGTATTAGAGGGACACTTGTAAAACCGATGTGTTCAGATTTAGCTCTTCTGGGTCTAAAACAGCTTGTTTCGTTGTTTTAGGCACGAATACATGCTTTTCGCGTAGTTATAAGAGAAAAAGTTTTGACGCGTATCAGAGGAACACTTGTAAAAACCGATGTGTTGTGATTTAGCTCGTTTCGGACTAAAAAAGCTTGTTTAGTTGTATTAAGCACGAATACATGCTTTTCGCGCAGTTATAAGAGAAAAAGCTTTGACGAGTATCACGTGGATACTTGTAAAACCGATGTGTTCAGATATAGCTCGTTTCGGTCTAACACAGCTTGTTTCGTTGTATTATGCACGAATACATGCTTTTCGCGCATTTATAAGAGAAAACGTTTTGACGCGTATCACGTGGATACTTGTAAAACCGATGTGTTCAGATATAGCTTGTTTCGGTCTAAAACAGCTTGTTTCGTTGTATTGAGCACGAATACATGCTTTTCGCGTAGTTATAAGAGAAAAAGTTTTGACGCTTATTAGAGGAGAACTTGTAAAACCGATGTGTTCAGATTTAGCTCGTTTCGGTCTAAAACAGCTTGTTTCGTTCTATTAAGCACGAATACATGCTTTTCGCGCAGTTATAAGAGAAAAAGTTTTGACACGTATCAGAGGAAAACTTGTATAACCGATGTGTTGTGATTTACCTCGTTTCGATCTAAAACAGCTTGTTTCGTTGGATTAAGCACGAATACATGCTTTTCGCGCACTTATAAGAGAAAAAGTTTTGACGCGTATTACGTGGATACTTGTAAAACCGATGTGTTCAGATATAGCTCGTTTTGATATAAAACAGCTTGTTTCGTTGTTTTAAGCACGAATACATGCTTTTCGCGCAGTTATAGAAGAAAAATTTTTGACGCGTATTAGAGGGACACTTGTAAAACCGATGTGTTCAGATTTAGCTCTTCTGGGTCTAAAACAGCTTGTTTCGTTGTATTAAGCACGAATACATGCTTTTCGCGCAGTTATAAGAGAAAAAGTTTTGACGCGTATCAGAGGAACACTTGTAAAAACCGATGTGTTGTGATTTAGCTCGTTTCGGACTAAAAAAGCTTGTTTAGTTGTATTAAGCACGAATACATGCTTTTCGCGCAGTTATAAGAGAAAAAGCTTTGACGAGTATCACGTGGATACTTGTAAAACCGATGTGTTCAGATATAGCTCGTTTCGGTCTAACACAGCTTGTTTCGTTGTATTATGCACGAATACATGCTTTTCGCGCATTTATAAGAGAAAGCGTTTTGACGCGTATCACGTGGATACTTGTAAAACCGATGTGTTCAGATATAGCTCGTTTCGGTCTAAAACAGCTTGTTTCGTTGTATTGAGCACGAATACATGCTTTTCGCGTAGTTATAAGAGAAAAAGTTTTGACGCTTATCAGAGGAGAACTGTAAAACCGATGTGTTCAGATTTACCTCGTTTCGGTCTAAAACAGCTTGTTTCGTTCTATTAAGCACGAATACATGCTTTTCGCGCAGTTATAAGAGAAAAAGTTTTGACACGTATCAGAGGAAAACTTGTATAACCGATGTGTTGTGATTTACCTCGTTTCGGTCTAAAACAACTTGTTCCGTTGGATTAAGCACGACTACATGCTTTTCGCGCAGTTATAAGGGAAAAAGTTTTGACGCGTATCTGAGGAAAACTTGTAAAACCGATGTGTTGTGATTTACCTCGTTTCGATCTAAAACAGCTTGTTTCGTTGGATTAAGCACGAATACATGCTTTTCGCGCACTTATAAGAGAAAAAGTTTTGACGCGTATTACGTGGATACTTGTAAAACCGATGTGTTCAGATATAGCTCGTTTTGGTATAAAACAGCTTGTTTCGTTGTTTTAAGCACGAATACATGCTTTTCGCGCAGTTATAGAAGAAAAATTTTTGACGCGTATTAGAGGGACACTTGTAAAACCGATGTGTTCAGATTTAGCTCTTCTGGGTCTAAAACAGCTTGTTTCGTTGTTTTAAGCACGAATACATGCTTTTCGCGTAGTTATAAGAGAAAAAGTTTTGACGCGTAGCAGAGGAGAACTTGTAAAACCGATGTGTTGTGATTTAGCTCGTTTCGGTCTAAAACAGCTTGTTTCGTTCTATTAAGCACGAATACATGCTTTTCGCGCAGTTATAAGAGAAAACGTTTTGACGCGTAGCAGAGGAGAACTTGTAAAACCGATGTGTTGTGATTTAGCTCGTTTCGGTCTAAAACAGCTTGTTTCGTTGTATTAAGCACGAATACATGCTTTTCGCGCAGTTACAAGAGAAAAAGTTTTGACGCGTATCAGAGGAGAACTTGTAAAACCGATGTGTTCAGATTTAGCTCGTTTCGGTCTAAAACCGCTTGTTTCGATGTTTTAAGCACGAATACATGCTTTTCGCGCAGTTATAGAAGAAAACGTTTTGACGCGTATTAGGGAGACTTGTAAAACCGATGTGTTGTGATTTAGCTCGTTTCGGTCTAAACCAGCTTGTTTCGTTGTATTAAGCACGAATACATGCTTTTCGCGCAGTTATAAGAGAAAAAGTTTTGACGCGTATCAAGTGGATACTTGTAAAACCGATGTGTTCAGATTTAGCTCGTTTCTGTCTAACACAGCTTGTTTCGTTGTATTAAGCACGAATACATGCTTTTCGCGCATTTATAAGAGAAAAAGTTTTGACGCGTATTACGTGGATACTTGTAAAACCGATGTGTTGTGATTTACCTCGTTTCGGTCTAAAACAACTTGTTTCGTTGGATTAAGCACGACTACATGCTTTTCGCGCAGTTATAAGGGAAAAAGTTTTGACGCGTATCTGAGGAAAACTTGTAAAACCGATGTGTTGTGATTTACCTCGTTTCGATCTAAACCAGCTTGTTTCGTTGGATTAAGCACGAATACATGCTTTTCGCGCACTTATAAGAGAAAACGTTTTGACGCGTATTACGTGGAAACTTGTAAAACCGATGTGTTGTGATTTACCTCGTTTCGGTCTAAAACAACTTGTTTCGTTGGATTAAGCACGACTACATGCTTTTCGCGCAGTTATAAGGGAAAAAGTTTTGACGCGTATCTGAGGAAAACTTGTAAAACCGATGTGTTGTGATTTACCTCGTTTCGATCTAAAACAGCTTGTTTCGTTGGATTAAGCACGAATACATGCTTTTCGCGCACTTATAAGAGAAAACGTTTTGACGCGTATTACGTGGAAACTTGTAAAACCGATGTGTTCAGATATAGCTCGTTTTGGTATAAAACAGCTTGTTTCGTTGTTTTAAGCACGAATACATGCTTTTCGCGCAGTTATAGAAGAAAAATTTTTGACGCGTATTAGAGGGACACTTGTAAAACCGATGTGTTCAGATTTAGCTCTTCTGGGTCTAAAACAGCTTGTTTCGTTGTTTTAAGCACGAATACATGCTTTTCGCGCAGTTATAAGAGAAAAAGTTTTGACGCGTATCAGAGGAACACTTGTAAAACCGATGTGTTGTGATTTAGCTCGTTTCGGACTAAAACAGCTTGTTTCGTTGTTTCAAGCACGAATACATGCTTTTCGCGCAGTTATAAGAGAAAAAGTTTAGACGCGTATCAGAGGAAAACTTGTAAAAACCGATGTGTTGTGATTTAGCTCGTTTCGGACTAAAAAAGCTTGTTTAGTTGTATTAAGCACGAATACATGCTTTTCGCGCAGTTATAAGAGAAAAAGCTTTGACGAGTATCACGTGGATACTTGTAAAACCGATGTGTTCAGATATAGCTCGTTTCGGTCTAACACAGCTTGTTTCGTTGTATTATGCACGAATACATGCTTTTCGCGCATTTATAAGAGAAAACGTTTTGACGCGTATTAGGGAGACTTGTAAAACCGATGTGTTGTGATTTAGCTCGTTTCGGTCTAAAACAGCTTGTTTCGTTGTATTAAGCACAAATACATGCTTTTCGCGCAGTTATAAGAGAAAAAGTTTTGACGCGTATCACGTGGATACTTGTAAAACCGATGTGTTCAGATTTAGCTCGTTTCTGTCTAACACAGCTTGTTTCGTTGTATTAAGCACGAATACATGCTTTTCGCGCCTTTATAAGAGAAAAAGTTTTGACTCGTATCACGTGGATACTTGTAAAACCAATGTGTTCAGATATAGCTTGTTTTGGTATAAAACAGCTTGTTTCGTTGGATTAATCAAGAATACATGCTTTTCGCGCAGTTATAAGAGAAAAAGTTTTGACGCGTATCACGTGGATACTTGTAAAACTGATGTGTTGTGGTTTAGCTCGTTTCGGTCTTAAACAGCTTGTTTCGTTGTATTAAGCACGAATACATGCTTTTCGCGCAGTTATAAGAGAAAACGTTTTGACGCGTATCAGATTAACACTTTTAAAACCGATGTGTTGTGATTTAGCTCGTTTCGGTCTAAAACAGCTTGTTTCGTTGTATTAAGCAGGAATACAAGCTTTTCGCGCAGTTATAAGAGAAAAAGTTTTGACGTGTATCAGAGGAAAACTTGTAAAACCGATGTGTCGTGATTTAGCTCGTTTCGGTCTAAAACAGCTTGTTTCGTTGTATTAAGCACGAATACATGCTTTTCGCGCAGTTATAAGAGAAAAAGTTTTGACGCGTATCACGTGGATACTTGTAAAACCGATGTGTTCAGATATAGCTCCTTTTGGTATAAAACAGCTTGTTTCGTTGTTTTAAGAACGAATACATGCTTTTCGCGCAGTTAGAGAAGAAAAAGTATTGACGCGTATTAGAGGGACACTTGTAAAACCAATGTGTTCAGATTTAGCTCTTCTGGGTCTAAAACAGCTTGTTTCGTTGTTTTAAGCACGAATACATGCTTTTCGCGCAGTTATAAGAGAAAAAGTTTTGACGCGTATCAGAGGAACACTTGTAAAACCGATGTGTTGTGATTTAGCTCGTTTCGGACTAAAACAGCTTGTGTCGTTGTTTTAAGCACGAATACATGCTTTTCGCGCAGTTATAAGAGAAAAAGTTTAGACGCGTATCAGAGGAACACTTGTAAAAACCGATGTGTTGTGATTTAGCTCGTTTCGGACTAAAAAAGCTTGTTTAGTTGTATTAAGCACGAATACATGCTTTTCGCGCAGTTATAAGAGAAAAAGCTTTGACGAGTATCACGTGGATACTTGTAAAACCTATGTGTTCAGATATAGCTCGTTTCGGTCTAACACAGCTTGTTTCGTTGTATTAAGCACGAATACATGCTTTTCGCGCAGTTATAAGAAAAAAAGTTTTGACGCGTATCAGAGGAGAACTTGTAAAACCGATGTGTTCAGATTTAGCTCGTTTCGGTCTAAAACAGCTTGTATCGTTCTATTAAGCACGAATACATGCTTTTCGCGTAGATATAAGAGAAAAAGTTTTGACGCGTAGCAGAGGAGAACTTGTAAAACCGATGTGTTGTGATTTAGCTCGTTTCGGTCTAAAACAGTTTGTTTCGTTGTAATAAGCACGAATACATGCTTTTCGCGCAGTTATAAGAGAAAAAGTTTTGACGTATCAGAGGAAAACTTGTAAAACCGATGTGTTGTGATTTACCTCGTTTCGGTCTAAAACAACTTGTTTCGTTGGATTAAGCACGACTACATGCTTTTCGCGCAGTTATAAGGGAAAAAGTTTTGACGCGTATCTGAGGAAAACTTGTAAAACCGATGTGTTGTGATTTACCTCGTTTCGATCTAAAACAGCTTGTTTCGTTGGATTAAGCACGAATACATGCTTTTCGCGCACTTATAAGAGAAAAAGTTTTGACGCGTATTACGTGGATACTTGTAAAACCGATGTGTTCAGATATAGCTCGTTTTGGTATAAAACAGCTTGTTTCGTTGTTTTAAGCACGAATACATGCTTTTCGCGCAGTTATAGAAGAAAAATTTTTGACGCGTATTAGAGGGACACTTGTAAAACCGATGTGTTCAGATTTAGCTCTTCTGGGTCTAAAACAGCTTGTTTCGTTGTTTTAAGCACGAATACATGCTTTTCGCGCAGTTATAAGAGAAAAAGTTTTGACGCGTATCAGAGGAACACTTGTAAAACCGATGTGTTGTGATTTAGCTCGTTTCGGACTAAAACAGCTTGTTTCGTTGTTTTAAGCACGAATACATGCTTTTCGCGCAGTTATAAGAGAAAAAGTTTTGACGCGTATCAGAGGAAAACTTGTAAAAACCGATGTGTTGTGATTTAGCTCGTTTCGGACTAAAAAAGCTTGTTTAGTTGTATTAAGCACGAATACATGCTTTTCGCGCAGTTATAAGAGAAAAAGCTTTGACGAGTATCACGTGGATACTTGTAAAACCGATGTGTTCAGATATAGCTCGTTTCGGTCTAACACAGCTTGTTTCGTTGTATTATGCACGAATACATGCTTTTCGCGCATTTATAAGAGAAAACGTTTTGACGCGTATCACGTGGATACTTGTAAAACCGATGTGTTCAGATATAGCTCGTTTCGGTCTAAAACAGCTTGTTTCGTTGTATTAAGCACGAATACATGCTTTTCGCGTAGTTATAAGAGAAAAAGTTTTGACGCGTAGCAGAGGAGAACTTGTAAAACCGATGTGTTGTGATTTAGCTCGTTTCGGTCTAAAACAGCTTGTTTCGTTCTATTAAGCACGAATACATGCTTTTCGCGCAGTTATAAGAGAAAAAGTTTTGACGCGTATCAGAGGAAAACTTGTAAAACCGATGTGTTGTGATTTACCTCGTTTCGGTCTAAAACAACTTGTTTCGTTGGATCAAGCACGAATACATGCTTTTCGCGCAGTTATAAGGGAAAAAGTTTTGACGCGTATCACGTGGATACTTGTAAAACCGATGTGTTGTGATTTAGCTCGTTTCGGTCTAAAACCGCTTGTTTCGATGTATTAAGCACGAATACGTGCTTTTCGCGCAGTTATAGAAGAAAACGTTTTGACGCGTATTAGGGAGACTTGTAAAACCGATGTGTTGTGATTTAGTTCGTTTCGGTCTAAAACAGCTTGTTTTGTTGTATTAAGCACGAATACATGCTTTTCGCGCAGTTAAAAGAGAAAAAGTTTTGACGCGTATCACGTGGATACTTGTAAAACCGATGTGTTCAGATTTAGCTCGTTTCTGTCTAACACAGCTTGTTTCGTTGTATTAAGCACGAATACATGCTTTTCGCGCATATATAAGAGAAAAAGTTTTGACGCGTATTACGTGGATACTTGTAAAACCGATGTGTTAAGATATAGCTCGTTTTGGTATAAAACAGCTTGTTTCGTTGTTTTAAGCACGAATACATGCTTTTCGCGCAGTTATAGAAGAAAAAGTTTTGACGCCTATTAGAGGGACACTTGTAAAAACCGATGTGTTGTGATTTAGCTCGTTTCGGACTAAAAAAGCTTGTTTAGTTGTATTAAGCACGAATACATGCTTTTCGCGCAGTTATAAGAGAAAAAGCTTTGACGAGTATCACGTGGATACTTGTAAAACCGATGTGTTCAGATATAGCTCGTTTCGGTCTAACACAGCTTGTTTCGTTGTATTATGCACGAATACATGCTTTTCGCGCATTTATAAGAGAAAACGTTTTGACGCGTATCACGTGGATACTTGTAAAACCGATGTGTTCAGATATAGCTCGTTTCGGTCTAAAACAGCTTGTTTCGTTGTATTAAGCACGAATACATGCTTTTCGCGTAGTTATAAGAGAAAAAGTTTTGACGCGTAGCAGAGGAGAACTTGTAAAACCGATGTGTTGTGATTTAGCTCGTTTCGGTCTAAAACAGCTTGTTTCGTTCTATTAAGCACGAATACATGCTTTTCGCGCAGTTATAAGAGAAAAAGTTTTGACGCGTATCAGAGGAAAACTTGTAAAACCGATGTGTTGTGATTTACCTCGTTTCGGTCTAAAACAACTTGTTTCGTTGGATCAAGCACGAATACATGCTTTTCGCGCAGTTATAAGGGAAAAAGTTTTGACGCGTATCACGTGGATACTTGTAAAACCGATGTGTTGTGATTTAGCTCGTTTCGGTCTAAAACCGCTTGTTTCGATGTATTAAGCACGAATACGTGCTTTTCGCGCAGTTATAGAAGAAAACGTTTTGACGCGTATTAGGGAGACTTGTAAAACCGATGTGTTGTGATTTAGCTCGTTTCGGTCTAAAACAGCTTGTTTTGTTGTATTAAGCACGAATACATGCTTTTCGCGCAGTTAAAAGAGAAAAAGTTTTGACGCGTATCACGTGGATACTTGTAGAACCGATGTGTTCAGATTTAGCTCGTTTCTGTCTAACACAGCTTGTTTCGTTGTATTAAGCACGAATACATGCTTTTCGCGCATTTATAAGAGAAAAAGTTTTGACGCGTATTACGTGGATACTTGTAAAACCGATGTGTTAAGATATAGCTCGTTTTGGTATAAAACAGCTTGTTTCGTTGTTTTAAGCACGAATACATGCTTTTCGCGCAGTTATAGAAGAAAAAGTTTTGACGCGTATTAGAGGGACACTTGTAAAACCGATGTGTTCAGATTTAGCTCATCTCGGCCTAAAACAGCTTGTTTCGTTGTTTTAAGCACGAATACATGCTTTTCGCGCAGTTATAAGAGAAAAAGTTTAGACGCGTATCAGAGGAACACTTGTAAAAACCGATGTGTTGTGATTTAGCTCGTTTCGGACTAAAACAGCTTGTTTCGTTGTTTTAAACACGAATACATGCTTTTCGCGCAGTTATAAGAGAAAAAGTTTTGACGCGTATCAGAGGAGAACTTGTAAAACCGATGTTTTCAGATTTAGCTCGTTTCGGTCTAAAACAGCTTGTTTCGTTGTTTTAAGCACGAATACATGCTTTTCGCGCAGTTATAAGAGAAAAAGTTTAGACGCGTCAGAGGAACACTTGTAAAAACCGATGTGTAGTGATTTAGCTCGTTTCGGAATAAAAAAG
Organism: Amblyomma americanum; assembly: GCF_052857255.1. Classification (NCBI taxonomy): domain Eukaryota; kingdom Metazoa; phylum Arthropoda; class Arachnida; order Ixodida; family Ixodidae; genus Amblyomma; species Amblyomma americanum. The sequence goes on from NW_027526605.1 coordinate 207,004, forward strand.
CTTGTTTAGATGTATTAAGCACGAATGCATGCTTTTCGCGCAGTTATAAGAGAAAAAGCTTTGACGAGTATCACGTGGATACTTGTAAAACGATGTGTTCAGATATAGCTCGTTTCGGTCTAACACAGCTTGTTTCGTTGTATTATGCACGAATACATGCTTTTCGCGCATTTATAAGAGAAAACGTTTTGACGCGTATCACGTGGATACATGTAAAACCGATGTGTTCAGATATAGCTCGTTTCGGTCTAAAACAGCTTGTTTCGTTGTATTAAGCACGAATACATGCTTTTCGCGTAGATATAAGAGAAAAAGTTTTGACGCGTAGCAGAGGAGAACTTGTAAAACCGATGTGTTGTGATTTAGCTCGTTTCGGTCTAAAACAGTTTGTTTCGTTGTAATAAGCACGAATACATGCTTTTCGCGCAGTTATAAGAGAAAAAGTTTTGACGCGTATCAGAGGAGAACTTGTAAAACCGATGTGTTCAGATTTAGCTCGTTTCGGTCTAAAACAGCTTGTTTCGTTCTATTAGGCACGAATACATGTTTTCAGCAGTTATAAGAGAAAAAGTTTTGACGCGTATCAGAGGAAAACTTGTAAAACCGATGTGTTGTGATTTACCTCGTTTCGGTCTAAAACAACTTGTTTCGTTGGATTAAGCACGAATACATGCTTTTCGCGCAGTTATAAGAGAAAACGTTTTGACGCGTATCACGTGGATACTTGTAAAACCGATGTGTTGTGAGTTAGCTCGTTTCGGTCTAAAACCGCTTGTTTCGATGTTTTAAGCACGAATACATGCTTTTCGCGCAGTTATAGAAGAAAACGTTTTGACGCGTATTAGGGAGACTTGTAAAACCGATGAGTTCAGATTTAGCTCGTTTCTGTCTAACACAGCTTGTTTCGTTGTATTAAGCACGAATACATGCTTTTCGCGCAGTTATAAGAGAAAAAGTTTTGACGCGTATCAGATTAACACTTTTAAAACCGATGTGTTGTGATTTAGCTCGTTTCGGTCTAAAACAGCTTGTTTTGTTGTATTAAGCAGGAATACAAGCTTTTCGCGCAGTTATAAGAGAAAAAGTTTTGACGTGTATCAGAGGAAAACTTGTAAAACCGATGTGTTGTGATTTAGCTCGTTTCGGTCTAAAACAGCTTGTTTCGTTGTATTAAGCACGAATACATGCTTTTCGCGCAGTTATAAGAGAAAAAGTTTTGACGCGTATCAGAGGAACACTTGTAAAAACCGATGTGTTGTGATTTAGCTCGTTTCGGACTAAAAAAGCTTGTTTAGTTGTATTAAGCACGAATACATGCTTTTCGCGCAGTTATAAGAGAAAAAGCTTTGACGAGTATCACGTGGATACTTGTAAAACCGATGTGTTCAGATATAGCTCGTTTCGGTCTAACACAGCTTGTTTCGTTGTATTATGCACGAATACATGCTTTTCGCGCATTTATAAGAGAAAACGTTTTGACGCGTATCACGTGGATACTTGTAAAACCGATGTGTTCAGATATAGCTCGTTTCGGTCTAAAACAGCTTGTTTCGTTGTATTGAGCACGAATACATGCTTTTCGCGTAGTTATAAGAGAAAAAGTTTTGACGCTTATCAGAGGAGAACTTGTAAAACCGATGTGTTCAGATTTAGCTCGTTTCGGTCTAAAACAGCTTGTTTCGTTCTATTAAGCACGAATACATGCTTTTCGCGCAGTTATAAGAGAAAAAGTTTTGACACGTAGAGGAAAACTTGTATAACCGATGTGTTGTGATTTACCTCGTTTCGGTCTAAAACAACTTGTTTCGTTGAATTAAGCACGACTACATGCTTTTCGCGCAGTTATAAGGGAAAAAGTTTTGACGCGTATCTGAGGAAAACTTGTAAAACCGATGTGTTGTGATTTACCTCGTTTCGATCTAAAACAGCTTGTTTCGTTGGATTAAGCACGAATACATGCTTTTCGCGCACTTATAAGAGAAAAAGTTTTGACGCGTATTACGTGGATACTTGTAAAACCGATGTGTTCAGATATAGCTCGTTTTGGTATAAAACAGCTTGTTTCGTTGTTTTAAGCACGAATACATGCTTTTCGCGCAGTTATAGAAGAAAAATTTTTGACGCGTATTAGAGGGACACTTGTAAAACCGATGTGTTCAGGTTTAGCTCTTCTGGGTCTAAAACAGCTTGTTTCGTTGTTTTAAGCACGAATACATGCTTTTCGCGTAGTTATAAGAGAAAAAGTTTTGACGCGTAGCAGAGGAGAACTTGTAAAACCGATGTGTTGTGATTTAGCTCGTTTCGGTCTAAAACAGCTTGTTTCGTTCTATTAAGCACGAATACATGCTTTTCGCGCAGTTATAAGAGAAAAAGTTTTGACGCGTAGCAGAGGAGAACTTGTAAAACCGATGTGTTGTGATTTAGCTCGTTTCGGTCTAAAACAGCTTGTTTCGTTGTATTAAGCACGAATACATGCTTTTCGCGCAGTTACAAGAGAAAAAGTTTTGACGCGTATCAGAGGAGAACTTGTAAAACCGATGTGTTCAGATTTAGCTCGTTTCGGTCTAAAACCGCTTGTTTCGATGTTTTAAGCACGAATACATGCTTTTCGCGCAGTTATAGAAGAAAACGTTTTGACGCGTATTAGGGAGACTTGTAAAACCGATGTGTTGTGATTTAGCTCGTTTCGGTCTAAACCAGCTTGTTTCGTTGTATTAAGCACGAATACATGCTTTTCGCGCAGTTATAAGAGAAAAAGTTTTGACGCGTATCACGTGGATACTTGTAAAACCGATGTGTTCAGATTTAGCTCGTTTCTGTCTAACACAGCTTGTTTCGTTGTATTAAGCACGAATACATGCTTTTCGCGCATTTATAAGAGAAAAAGTTTTGACGCGTTTTACGTGGATACTTGTAAAACCGATGTGTTAAGATATAGCTCGTTTTGGTATAAAACAGCTTGTTTCGTTGTTTTAAGCACGAATACATGCTTTTCGCGCAGTTATAGAAGAAAAAGTTTTGACGCGTATTAGAGGGACACTTGTAAAACCGATGTGTTCAGATTTAGCTCATCTCGGCCTAAAACAGCTTGTTTCGTTGTTTTCAGCACGAATACATGCTTTTCGCGCAGTTATAAGAGAAAAAGTTTAGACGCCTATCAGAGGAAAACTTGTAAAAACCGATGTGTTGTGATTTAGCTCGTTTCGGACTAAAAAAGCTTGTTTAGTTGTATTAATCACGAATACATGCTTTTCGCGCAGTTATAAGAGAAAAAGCTTTGACGAGTATCACGTGGATACTTGTAAAACCTATGTGTTCAGATATAGCTCGTTTCGGTCTAACACAGCTTGTTTCGTTGTATTAAGCACGAATACATGCTTTTCGCGCATTTATAAGAGAAAACGTTTTGACGCGTATCACGTGGATACTTGTAAAACCGATGTGTTCAGATATAGCTCGTTTCGGTCTAAAACAGCTTGTTTCGTTGTATTAAGCACGAATACATGCTTTTCGCGTAGTTATAAGAGAAAAAGTTTTGACGCGTAGCAGAGGAGAACTTGTAAAACCGATGTGTTGTGATTTAGCTCGTTTCGGTCTAAAACAGCTTGTTTCGTTCTATTAAGCACGAATACATGCTTTTCGCGCAGTTATAAGAGAAAAAGTTTTGACGCGTATCAGAGGAAAACTTGTAAAACCGATGTGTTGTGATTTACCTCGTTTCGGTCTAAAACAACTTGTTTCGTTGGATTAAGCACGAATACATGCTTTTCGCGCAGTTATAAGGGAAAAAGTTTTGACACGTATCACGTGGATACTTGTAAAACCGATGTGTTGTGATTTAGCTCGTTTCGGTCTAAAACCGCTTGTTCCGATGTTTTAAGCACGAATACGTGCTTTTCGCGCAGTTATAGAAGAAAACGTTTTCACGCGTATTAGGGAGACTTGTAAAACCGATGTGTTGTGATTTAGCTCGTTTCGGTCTAAAACAGCTTGTTTTGTTGTATTAAGCACGAATACATGCTTTTCGCGCAGTTATAAGAGAAAAAGTTTTGACGCGTATCACGTGGATACTTGTAAAACCGATGTGTTCAGATTTAGCTCGTTTCTGTCTAACACAGCTTGTTTCGTTGTATTAAGCACGAATACATGCTTTTCGCGCATTTATAAGAGAAAAAGTTTTGACGCGTATTACGTGGATACTTGTAAAACCGATGTGTTCAGATTTAGCTCATCTCGGCCTAAAACAGCTTGTTTTGTTGTTTTAAGCACGAATACATGCTTTTCGCGCAGTTATAAGAGAAAAAGTTTAGACGCGTATCAGAGGAACACTTGTAAAAACCGATGTGTTGTGATTTAGCTCGTTTCGGACTAAAACAGCTTGTTTCGTTGTTTTAAACACGAATACATGCTTTTCGCGCAGTTATAAGAGAAAAAGTTTAGACGCGTATCAGAGGAAAACTTGTAAAAACCGATGTGTTGTGATTTAGCTCGTTTCGGACTAAAAAAGCTTGTTTAGTTGTATTAAGCACGAATACATGCTTTTCGCGCAGTTATAAGAGAAAAAGTTTTGACGCGTATCAGAGGAGAACTTGTAAAACCGATGTTTTCAGATTTAGCTCGTTTCGGTCTAAAACAGCTTGTTTCGTTGTTTTAAGCACGAATACATGCTTTTCGCGCAGTTATAAGAGAAAAAGTTTAGACGCGTATCAGTGGAACACTTGTAAAAACCGATGTGTTGTGATTTAGCTCGTTTCGGAATAAAAAAGCTTGTTTAGATGTATTAAGCACGAATACATGCTTTTCGCGCAGTTATAAGAGAAAAAGCTTTGACGAGTATCACGTGGATACTTGTAAAACGATGTGTTCAGATATAGCTCGTTTCGGTCTAACACAGCTTGTTTCGTTGTATTATGCACGAATACATGCTTTTCGCGCATTTATAAGAGAAAACGTTTTGACGCGTATCACGTGGATACATGTAAAACCGATGTGTTCAGATATAGCTCGTTTCGGTCTAAAACAGCTTGTTTCGTTGTATTAAGCACGAATACATGCTTTTCGCGTAGATATAAGAGAAAACGTTTTGACGCGTAGCAGAGGAGAACTTGTAAAACCGATGTGTTGTGATTTAGCTCGTTTCCGTCTAAAACAGTTTGTTTCGTTGTAATAAGCACGAATACATGCTTTTCGCGCAGTTATAAGAGAAAAAGTTTTGACGCGTATCAGAGGAGAACTTGTAAAACCGATGTGTTCAGATTTAGCTCGTTTCGGTCTAAAACAGCTTGTTTCGTTCTATTAAGCACGAATACATGTTTTCAGCAGTTATAAGAGAAAAAGTTTTGACGCGTATCAGAGGAAAACTTGTAAAACCGATGTGTTGTGATTTACCTCGTTTCGGTCTAAAACAACTTGTTTCGTTGGATTAAGCACGAATACATGCTTTTCGCGCAGTTATAAGAGAAAACGTTTTGACGCGTATCACGTGGATACTTGTAAAACCGATGTGTTGTGATTTAGCTCGTTTCGGTTTAAAACCGCTTGTTTCGATGTTTTAAGCACGAATACATGCTTTTCGCGCAGTTATAGAAGAAAACGTTTTGACGCGTATTAGGGAGACTTGTAAAACCGATGAGTTCAGATTTAGCTCGTTTCTGTCTAACACAGCTTGTTTCGTTGTATTAAGCACGAATACATGCTTTTCGCGCAGTTATAAGAGAAAAAGTTTTGACGCGTATCAGATTAACACTTTTAAAACCGATGTGTTGTGATTTAGCTCGTTTCGGTCTAAAACAGCTTGTTTTGTTGTATTAAGCAGGAATACAAGCTTTTCGCGCAGTTATAAGAGAAAAAGTTTTGACGTGTATCAGAGGAAAACTTGTAAAACCGATGTGTTGTGATTTAGCTCGTTTCGGTCTAAAACAGCTTGTTTCGTTGTATTAAGCACGAATACATGCTTTTCGCGCAGTTATAAGAGAAAAAGTTTTGACGCGTATCAGAGGAACACTTGTAAAAACCGATGTGTTGTGATTTAGCTCGTTTCGGACTAAAAAAGCTTGTTTAGTTGTATTAAGCACGAATACATGCTTTTCGCGCAGTTATAAGAGAAAAAGCTTTGACGAGTATCACGTGGATACTTGTAAAACCGATGTGTTCAGATATAGCTCGTTTCGGTCTAACACAGCTTGTTTCGTTGTATTATGCACGAATACATGCTTTTCGCGCATTTATAAGAGAAAACGTTTTGACGCGTATCACGTGGATACTTGTAAAACTGATGTGTTCAGATATAGCTCGTTTCGGTCTAAAACAGCTTGTTTCGTTGTATTGAGCACGAATACATGCTTTTCGCGTAGTTATAAGAGAAAAAGTTTTGACACGTATCAGAGGAAAACTTGTAAAACCGATGTGTTGTGATTTACCTCGTTTCGGTCTAAAACAACTTGTTTCGTTGGATTAAGCACGACTACATGCTTTTCGCGCAGTTATAAGGGAAAAAGTTTTGACGCGTATCTGAGGAAAACTTGTAAAACCGATGTGTTGTGATTTACCTCGTTTCGATCTAAAACAGCTTGTTTCGTTGGATTAAGCACGAATACATGCTTTTCGCGCACTTATAAGAGAAAAAGATTTGACGCGTATTACGTGGATACTTGTAAAACCGATGTGTTCAGATATAGCTCGTTTTGGTATAAAACAGCTTGTTTCGTTGTTTTAAGCACGAATACATGCTTTTCGCGCAGTTATAGAAGAAAAATGTTTGACGCGTATTAGAGGGACACTTGTAAAACCGATGTGTTCAGATTTGGCTCTTCTGGGTCTAAAACAGCTTGTTTCGTTGTTTTAAGCACGAATACATGCTTTTCGCGTAGTTATAAGAGAAAAAGTTTTGACGCGTAGCAGAGGAGAACTTGTAAAACCGATGTGTTGTGATTTAGCTCGTTTCGGTCTAAAACAGCTTGTTTCGTTCTATTAAGCACGAATACATGCTTTTCGCGCAGTTATAAGAGAAAAAGTTTTGACGCGTAGCAGAGGAGAACTTGTAAAACCGATGTGTTGTGATTTAGCTCGTTTCGGTCTAAACCAGCTTGTTTCGTTGTATTAAGCACGAATACATGCTTTTCGCGCAGTTATAAGAGAAAAAGTTTTGACGCGTATCACGTGGATACTTGTAAAACCGATGTGTTCAGATTTAGCTCGTTTCTGTCTAACACAGCTTGTTTCGTTGTATTAAGCACGAATACATGCTTTTCCCGCATTTATAAGAGAAAAAGTTTTGACGCGTATTACGTGGATACTTGTAAAACCGATGTGTTAAGATATAGCTCGTTTTGGTATAAAACAGCTTGTTTCGTTGTTTTAAGCACGAATACATGCTTTTCGCGCAGTTATAGAAGAAAACGTTTTGACGCGTATTAGAGGGACACTTGTAAAACCGATGTGTTCAGATTTAGCTCATCTCGGCCTAAAACAGCTTGTTTCGTTGTTTTAAGCATGAATACATTCTTTTCGCGCAGTTATAAGAGAAAAAGTTTTGACGCGTATCAGAGGAACACTTGTAAAACCGATGTCTTGTGATTTAGCTCGTTTCGGACTAAAACAGCTTGTTTCGCTGTTTTCAGCACGAATACATGCTTTTCGCGCAGTTATAAGAGAAAAAGTTTAGACGCGTATCAGAGGAACACTTGTAAAAACCGATGTGTTGTGATTTAGCTCGTTTCGGAATAAAAAAGCTTGTTTAGTTGTATTAAGCACGAATACATGCTTTTCGCGCAGTTATAAGAGAAAAAGTTTTGACGTGTATCAGAGGAAAACGTAAAACCGATGTGTTGTGATTCAGCTCGTTTCGGTCTAAAACAGCTTGTTTCGTTGTATTAAGCACGAATACATGCTTTTCGCGCAGTTATAAGAGAAAAAGTTTTGACACGTATCACGTGGATACTTGTAAAACCGATGTGTTCAGATATAGCTCGTTTCGGTCTAAAACAGCTTGTTTCGTTGTATTAAGCAGGAATACAAGCTTTTCGCGCAGTTATAAGAGAAAAAGTTTTGACGTATCAGAGGAAAACTTGTAAAACCGATGTGTTGTGATTTAGCTCGTTTCGGTCTAAAACAGCTTGTTTCGTTGTATTAAGCAGGAATACAAGCTTTTCGCGTAATTATAAGAGAAAAAGTTTTGACGCGTAGCAGAGGAGAACTTGTAAAACCGATGTGTTGTGATTTAGCTCGTTTCGGTCTAAAACAGTTTGTTTCGTTGTATTAAGCATGAATACATGCTTTTCGCGCAGTTATAAGAGAAAAAGTTTTGACGCGTATCAGAGGAGAACTTGTAAAACCGATGTTTTCAGATTTAGCTCGTTTCGGTCTAAAACAGCTTGTTTCGTTCTATTAAGCACGAATACATGCTTTTCGCGCAGTTATAAGAGAAAAAGTTTTGACGCGTATCAGAGGAAAACTTGTAAAACCGATGTATTGTGATTTACCTCGTTTCGGTCTAAAACAACTTGTTTCGTTGGATTAAGCACGAATACATGCTTTTCGCGCAGTTATAAGAGAAAAAGTTTTGACGCGTATCACGTGGATACTTGTAAAACCGATGTGTTGTGATTTAGCTCGTTTCGGTCTAAAACCGCTTGTTTCGATGTTTAAGGCACGAATACATGCTTTTCGCGCAGTTATAGAAGAAAACGTTTTGACGCGTAATATGGAGACTTGTAAAACCGATGTGTTGTGATTTAGCTCGTTTCGGTCTAAAACAGCTTGTTTCGTTGTATTAAGCACAAATACATGCTTTTCGCGCAGTTATAAGAGAAAAAGTTTTGACGCGTATCACGTGGATACTTGTAAAACCGATGTGTTCAGATTTAGCTCGTTTCTGTCTAACACAGCTTGTTTCGTTGTATTAAGCACGAATACATGCTTTTCGCGCATTTATAAGAGAAAAAGTTTTGACTCGTATCACGTGGATACTTGTAAAACCGATGTGTTCAGATATAGCTCGTTTTGGTATAAAACAGCTTGTTTCGTTGGATTAATCACGAATACATGCTTTTCGCGCAGTTATAAGAGAAAAAGTTTTGACGCGTATCACGTGGATACTTGTAAAAGCGATGTGTTCAGATATAGCTCGATTCGGTCTAAAACAGCTTGTTTCGTTGTTTTAAGCACGAATACATGCTTTTCGCGCAGTTATAAGAGAAAAAGTTTTGACGCGTATCAGAGGAACACTTGTAAAACCGATGTGTTGTGATTTAGCTCGTTTCGGACTAAAACAGCTTGTTTCGTTGTTTTAAGCACGAATACATGCTTTTCGCGCAGTTATAAGAAAAAAAGTTTAGACGCGTATCAGAGGAACACTTGTAAAAACCGATGTGTTGTGATTTAGCTCGTTTCGGACTAAAAAAGCTTGTTTAGTTGTATTAAGCACGAATACATGCTTTTCGCGCAGTTATAAGAGAAAAAGCTTTGACGAGTATCACGTGGATACTTGTAAAACCGATGTGTTCAGATATAGCTCGTTTCGGTCTAACACAGCTTGTTTCGTTGTATTATGCACGAATACATGCTTTTCGCGCATTTATAAGAGAAAACGTTTTGACGCGTATCACGTGGATACTTGTAAAAGCGATGTGTTCAGATATAGCTCGTTTCGGTCTAAAACAGCTTGTTTCGTTGTATTAAGCAAGAATACATGCTTTTTGCGTAGTTATAAGAGAAAAAGTTTTGACGCGTAGCAGAGGAGAACTTGTAAAACCGATGTGTTGTGATTTAGCTCGTTTCGGTCTAAAACAGCTTGTTTCGTTGTATTAAGCACGAATACATGCTTTTCGCGCAGTTATAAGAGAAAAAGTTTTGACGCGTATCAGAGGAGAACTTGTAAAACCGATTTGTTCAGATTTAGCTCGTTTCGGTCTAAAACAGCTTGTATCGTTCTATTAAGCACGAATACATGCTTTTCGCGCAGTTATAAGAGAAAAAGTTTTGACGCTTATCAGAGGAAAACTTGTAAAACCGATGTGTTGTGATTTACCTCGTTTCGGTCTAAAACAACTTGTTTCGTTGGATTAAGCACGAATACACGCTTTTCGCGCAGTTATAAGAGAAAAAGTATAGACGCGTATCAGAGGAACACTTGTAAAAACCGATGTGTTGTGATTTAGCTCGTTTCGGTCTAAAACAGTTTGTTTCGTTGTATTAAGCATGAATACATGCTTTTCGCGCAGTTATAAGAGAAAAAGTTTTGACGCGTATCACGTGGATACTTGTAAAACCGATGTGTTGTGATTTAGCTCGTTTCGGTCTAAAACCGCTTGTTTCGATGTTTTAGGCACGAATACATGCTTTTCGCGCAGTTATAAAGAAAACGTTTTGACGCGTATTAGGGAGACTTGTAAAATCGATGTGTTGTGATTTAGCTCGTTTCGGTCTAAAACAGCTTGTTTCGTTGTATTAAGCACAAATACATGCTTTTCGCGCAGTTATAAGAGAAAAAGTTTTGACGCGTATCACGTGGATACTTGTAAAACCGATGTGTTCAGATTTAGCTCGTTTCTGTCTAACACAGCTTGTTTCGTTGGATTAATCACGAATACATGCTTTTCGCGCAGTTATAAGAGAAAAAGTTTTGACGCGTATCACGTGGATACTTGTAAAACTGATGTGTTGTGGTTTAGCTCGTTTCGGTCTAAAACAGCTTGTTTCGTTGTATTAAGCACGAATACATGCTTTTCGCGCAGTTATAAGAGAAAACGTTTTGACGCGTATCAGATTAACACTTTTAAAACCGATGTGTTGTGATTTAGCTCGTTTCGGTCTAAAACAGCTTGTTTCGTTGTATTAAGCAGGAATACAAGCTTTTCGCGCAGTTATAAGAGAAAAAGTTTTGACGTGTATCAGAGGAAAACTTGTAAAACCGATGTGTTGTGAGTTAGCTCGTTTCGGTCTAAAACAGCTTGTTTCGTTGTATTAAGCACGAATACATGCTTTTCGCGCAGTTATAAGAGAAAAAGTTTTGACGCGTATCACGTGGATACTTGTAAAACCGATGTGTTCAGATATAGCTCGTTTTGGTATAAAACAGCTTGTTTCGTTGTTTTAAGCACGAATACATGCTTTTCGCGCAGTTATAGAAGAAAAAGTATTGACGCGTATTAGAGGGACACTTGTAAAACCAATGTGTTCAGATTTAGCTCTTCTGGGTCTAAAACAGCTTGTTTCGTTGTTTTAAGCACGAATACATGCTTTTCGCGCAGTTATAAGAGAAAAAGTTTTGACGCGTATCAGAGGAACACTTGTAAAAACCGATGTGTTGTGATTTAGCTCGTTTCGGACTAAAAAAGCTTGTTTAGTTGTATTAAGCACGAATACATGCTTTTCGCGCAGTTATAAGAGAAAAAGCTTTGACGAGTATCACGTGGATACTTGTAAAACCGATGTGTTCAGATATAGCTCGTTTCGGTCTAACACAGCTTGTTTCGTTGTATTATGCACGAATACATGCTTTTCGCGCATTTATAAGAGAAAACGTTTTGACGCGTATCACGTGGATACTTGTAAAAGCGATGTGTTCAGATATAGCTCGTTTCGGTCTAAAACAGCTTGTTTCGTTGTATTAAGCACGAATACATGCTTTTTGCGTAGTTATAAGAGAAAAAGTTTTGACGCGTAGCAGAGGAGAACTTGTAAAACCGATGTGTTGTGATTTAGCTCGTTTCGGTCTAAAACAGCTTGTTTCGTTGTATTAAGCACGAATACATGCTTTTCGCGCAGTTATAAGAGAAAAAGTATAGACGCGTATCAGAGGAACACTTGTAAAAACCGATGTGTTGTGATTTAGCTCGTTTCGGACTAAAAAAGCTTGTTTAGTTGTATTAAGCACGAATACATGCTTTTCGCGCAGTTATAAGAGAAAAAGCTTTGACGAGTATCACGTGGATACTTGTAAAACCGATGTGTTCAGATATAGGTCGTTTCGGTCTAACACAGCTTGTTTCGTTGTATTATGCACGAATACATGCTTTTCGCGCATTTATAAGAGAAAACGTTTTGACGCGTATCACGTGGATACTTGTAAAACCGATGTGTTCAGATATAGCTCGTTTCGGTCTAAAACAGCTTGTTTCGTTGTATTAAGCACGAATACATGCTTTTCGCGCAGTTATAAGAGAAAAAGTTTTGACGCGTATCAGAGAACTTGTAAAACCTATGTGTTCAAATTTAGCTCGTTTCGGTCTAAAACAGCTTGTTTCGTTCTATTAAGCACGAATACATGCTTTTCGCGCAGTTTTAAGAGAAAAAGTTTTGACGCGTATCAGAGGAAAACTTGTAAAACCGATGTGTTGTGATTTACCTCGTTTCGGTCTAAAACAACTTGTTTCGTTGGAATAAGCACGAATACATGCTTTTCGCGCAGTTATAAGAGAAAAAGTTTTGACGCGTATCACGTGGATAATTGTAAAACCGATGTGTTGTGATTTAGCTCGTTTCGGTCTAAAACCGCTTGTTTCGATGTTTTAAGCACGAATACATGCTTTTCGCGCAGTTATAGAAGAAAACGTTTTGACGCGTATTAGGGAGACGTAAAACCGATGTGTTGTGATTTAGCTCGTTTCGGTCTAAAACAGCTTGTTTCGTTGTATTAAGCACGAATACATGCTTTTCGCGCAGATATAAGAGAAAAAGTTTTGACGCGTATCAGAGGAACACTTGTAAAACCGATGTGTTCAGATTTATCTCGTTTCGGTCTAAAACAGCTTGTTTCGTTGGATTAAGCACGAATACATGCTTTTCGCGCAGTTATAAGAGAAAAAGTTTTGACGCGTATCACGTGGATACTTGTAAGACCGATGTGTTGTGATTTAGCTCGTTTCGGTCTAAAACCGCTTGTTTCGATGTTATAAGCACGAATACATGCTTTTCGCGCAGTTATAGAAGAAAACGTTTTGACGCGTATTAGGGAGACTTGTAAAACCGATGTGTTGTGATTTAACTCGTTTCGGTCTAAAACAGATGTTTCGTTGTATTAAGCACGAATACATGCTTATCGCGCAGTTCTAAGAGAAAAAGTCTTGACGCGTATCAGATTAACACTTGTAAAACCGATGTGTTGTGATTTAGCTCGTTTCGGTCTAAAACAGCTTGTTTCGTTGTATTAAGCAGGAATACATGCTTTTCGCGCAGTTATAAGAGAAAAAGTTTTGACGCGTATCAGAGGAAAACGTAAAACTGATGTGTTCAGATTTACCTCGTTTCGGTCTAAAACAGCTTGTTTCGTTGGATTAAGCAGGAATACATGCTTTTCGCGCAGTTATAAGAGAAAATGTTTTGACGCGTATTTGAGGAAAACTTGTAAAACCGATGTGTTGTGATTTACCTCGTTTCGGTCTAAAACAACTTGTTTCGTTGGATTAAGCACGAATACATGCTTTTCGCGCAGTTATAAGAGAAAAAGTTTTGACGCGTATCACGTGGATACTTGTAAAACCGATGTGTTGTGATTTAGCTCGTTTCGGTCTAAAACCGCTTGTTTCGATGTTTTAAGCACGAATACATGCTTTTCGCGCAGTTATAGAAGAAAACGTTTTGACGCGTATTAGGGAGACTTTTAAAACCGATGTGTTGTGATTTAGCTCGTTTCGGTGTAAAACAGCTTGTTTCGTTGTATTAAGCACGAATACATGCTTTTCGCGCAGATATAAGAGAAAAAGTTTTGACGCGTATCAGAGGAACACTTGTAAAACCGATGTGTTCAGATTTACCTCGTTTCGGTCTAAAACAGCTTGTTTCGTTGGATTAAGCACGAATACATGCTTTTCGCGCAGTTATAAGAGAAAAAGTTTTGACGCGTATCACGTGGATACTTGTAAAACCGATGCGTTGTGATTTAGCTCGTTTCGGTCTAAAATCGCTTGTTTCAATGTTATAAGCACGAATACATGCTTTTCGCGCAGTTATAGAAGAAAACGTTTTGACGCGTATTAGGGAGACTTGTAAAACCGATGTGTTGTGATTTAGCTCGTTTCGGTCTAAAACAGCTTGTTTCGTTGTATTAAGCACGAATACATGCTTTTCGCGCAGTTATAAGAGAAAAAGTCTTGACGCGTATCAGATTAACACTTGTAAAACCGATGTGTTGTGATTTAGCTCGTTTCGGTCTAAAACAGCTTGTTTCGTTGTATTAAGCAGGAATACATGCTTTTCGCGCAGTTATAAGAGAAAAAGTTTTGACGCGTATCAGAGGAAAACTTGTTAAACCGATGTGTTCAGATTTACCTCGTTTCGGTCTAAAACAGCTTGTTTCGTTGGATTAAGCAGGAATACATGCTTTTCGCGCAGTTATAAGAGAAAAAGTTTTGACGCGTATCTGAGGAAGACTTGTAAAACCGATGTGTTGTGATTTACCTCGTTTCGGTCTAAAACAGCTTGTTTCGTTGGATTATGCACGAATACATGCTTTTCGCGCAGTTATAAGAGAAAAAGTATAGACGTGTATCAGAGGAACACTTGTAAAACCGATGTGTTGTGATTTAGCTCGTTTCGGACTAAAAAAGCTTGTTTAGTTGTATTAAGCACGAATACATGCTTTTCGCGCAGTTATAAGAGAAAAAGTTTAGACGCGTATCAGAGGAACACTTGTAAAAACCGATGTGTTGTGATTTAGCTCGTTTCAGACTAAAAAAGCTTGTTTAGTTGTATTAAGCACGAATACATGCTTTTCGCGCAGTTATAAAAGAAAAAGCTTTGACGAGTATCACGTGGATACTTGTAAAACCGATGTGTTCAGATATAGCTCGTTTCGGTCTAACACAGCTTGTTTCGTTGTATTATGCACGAATACATGCTTTTCGCGCATTTATAAGAGAAAACGTTTTGAGGCGTATCACGTGGATACTTGTAAAACCGATGTGTTGTGATTTAGCTCGTTTCGGTCTAAAACCGCTTGTTTCGATGTTATAAGCACGAATACATGCTTTTCGCGCAGTTATAAGAGAAAAAGTATAGACGCGTATCAGAGGAACACTTGTAAAAACCGATGTGTTGTGATTTAGCTCGTTTCGGACTAAAAAAGCTTGTTTAGTTGTATTAAGCACGAATACATGCTTTTCGCGCAGTTATAAGAGAAAACGTTTTGACGCGTATCACGTGGATACTTGTAAAACCGATGTGTTCAGATATAGCTCGTTTCGGTCTAAAACAGCTTGTTTCGTTGTATTAAGCACGAATACATGCTTTTCGCGCAGTTATAAGAGAAAAAGTTTTGACGCGTATCAGAGGAGAACTTGTAAAACCGATGTGTTCAGATTTAGCTCGTTTCGGTCTAAAACAGCTTGTTTCGTTCTATTAAGCACGAATACATGCTTTTCGCGCAGTTATAAGAGAAAAAGTTTTGACGCGTATCAGAGGAAAACTTGTAAAACCGATGTGTTCAGATTTACCTCGTTTCGGTCTAAAACAGCTTGTTTCGATGGATTAAGCAGGAATACATGCTTTTCGCGCAGTTATAAGAGAAAAAGTTTTGACGCGTATTTGAGGAAAACTTGTAAAACCGATGTGTTGTGATTTACCTCGTTTCGGTCTAAAACAGCTTGTTTCGTTGGATTAAACACGAATACATGCTTTTCGCGCAGTTATAAGAGAAAAAGTTTTGACGCGTATCACGTGGATACTTGTAAAACCGATGTGTTCAGATATAGCTCGTTTTGGTATAAAGCAGCTTGTTTCGTTGTTTTAAGCACGCGTATTAGAGGGACACTTGTAAAACCGATGTGTTCAGATTTAGCTCATCTCGGTCTAAAACAGCTTGTTTCGTTGTTTTAGGCACGAATACATGCTTTTCGCGCAGTTATAAGAGAAAAAGTTTTGACGCGTATCAGAGGAACACTTGTAAAACCGATGTGTTGTGATTTAGCTCGTTTCGGACTAAAACAGCTTGTTTCGTTGTTTTAAGCACGAATACATGCTTTTCGCGCAGTTATAAGAGAAAAAGTATAGACGCGTATCAGAGGAACACTTGTAAAAACCGATGTGTTGTGATTTAGCTCGTTTCGGACTAAAAAAGCTTGTTTAGTTGTATTAAGCACGAATACATGCTTTTCGCGCAGTTATAAGAGAAAAAGCTTTGACGAGTATCATGTGGATACTTGTAAAACCGATGTGTTCAGATATAGCTCGTTTCGGTCTAAAACAGCTTGTTTCGTTGTACTAAGCACGAATACATGCTTTTCGCGCAGTTATAAGAGAAAAAGTTTTGACGCGTATTAGAGAACTTGTAAAACCTATGTGTTCAGATTTAGCTCGTTTCGGTCTAAAACAGCTTGTTTCGTTCTATTAGGCACGAATACATGCTTTTCGCGCAGTTTTAAGAGAAAAAGTTTTGACGCGTATCAGAGGAAAACTTGTAAAACCGATGTGTTGTGATTTACCTCGTTTCGGTCTAAAACAACTTGTTTCGTTGGATTAAGCACGAATACATGCTTTTCGCGCAGTTATAAGAGAAAAAGTTTTGACGCGTATCACGTGGATACTTGTAAAACCGATGTGTTGTGATTTAGCTCGTTTCGGTCTAAAACCGCTTGTTTCGATGTTTTAAGCACGAATACATGCTTTTCGCGCAGTTATAGAAGAAAACGTTTTGACGCGTATTAGGGAGACTTGTAAAACCGATGTGTTCAGATATAGCTCGTTTCGGTCTAACACAGCTTGTTTCGTTGTATTATGCACGAATACATGCTTTTCGCGCATTTATAAGAGAAAACGTTTTGAGGCGTATCACGTGGATACTTGTAAAACCGATGTGTTGTGATTTAGCTCGTTTCGGTCTAAAACAGCTTGTTTCGATGTTATAAGCACGAATACATGCTTTTCGCGCAGTTATAAGAGAAAAAGTATAGACGCGTACCAGAGGAACACTTGTAAAAACCGATGTGTTGTGATTTAGCTCGTTTCGGACTAAAAAAGCTTGTTTAGTTGTATTAAGCACGAATACATGCTTTTCGCGCAGTTATAAGAGAAAACGTTTTGACGCGTATCACGTGGATACTTGTAAAACCGATGTGTTCAGATATAGCTCGTTTCGGTCTAAAACAGCTTGTTTCGTTGTATTAAGCACGAATACATGCTTTTCGCGCAGTTATAAGAGAAAAAGTTTTGACGCGTATCAGAGGAGAACTTGTAAAACCGATGTGTTCAGATTTAGCTCGTTTCGGTCTAAAACAGCTTGTTTCGTTCTATTAAGCACGAATACATGCTTTTCGCGCAGTTATAAGAGAAAAAGTTTTGACGCGTATCAGAGGAAAACTTGTTAAACCGATGTGTTCAGATTTACCTCGTTTCGGTCTAAAACAGCTTGTTTCGTTGGATTAAGCAGGAATACATGCTTTTCGCGCAGTTATAAGAGAAAAAGTTTTGACGCGTATCTGACGAAGACTTGTAAAACCGATGTGTTGTGATTTACCTCGTTTCGGTCTAAAACAGCTTGTTTCGTTGGATTATGCACGAATACATGCTTTTCGCGCAGTTATAAGAGAAAAAGTATAGACGTGTATCAGAGGAACACTTGTAAAAACCGATGTGTTGTGATTTAGCTCGTTTCGGACTAAAAAAGCTTGTTTAGTTGTATTAAGCACGGATACATGCTTTTCGCGCAGTTATAAGAGAAAAAGTTTAGACGCGTATCAGAGGAACACTTGTAAAAACCGATGTGTTGTGATTTAGCTCGTTTCAGACTAAAAAAGCTTGTTTAGTTGTATTAAGCACGAATACATGCTTTTCGCGCAGTTATAAAAGAAAAAGCTTTGACGAGTATCACGTGGATACTTGTAAAACCGATGTGTTCAGATATAGCTCGTTTCGGTCTAACACAGCTTGTTTCGTTGTATTATGCACGAATACATGCTTTTCGCGCATTTATAAGAGAAAACGTTTTGAGGCGTATCACGTGGATACTTGTAAAACCGATGTGTTGTGATTTAGCTCGTTTCGGTCTAAAACCGCTTGTTTCGATGTTATAAGCACGAATACATGCTTTTCGCGCAGTTATAAGAGAAAAAGTATAGACGCGTATCAGAGGAACACTTGTAAAAACCGATGTGTTGTGATTTAGCTCGTTTCGGACTAAAAAAGCTTGTTTAGTTGTATTAAGCACGAATACATGCTTTTCGCGCAGTTATAAGAGAAAACGTTTTGACGCGTATCACGTGGATACTTGTAAAACCGATGTGTTGTGATTTAGCTCGTTTCGGTCTAAAACAGCTTGTTTCGTTGTATTAAGCACGAATACATGCTTTTCGCGCAGTTATAAGAGAAAAAGTTTTGACGCGTATCAGAGGAGAACTTGTAAAACCGATGTGTTCAGATTTAGCTCGTTTCGGTCTAAAACAGCTTGTATCGTTCTATTAAGCACGAATACATGCTTTTCGCGCAGTTATAAGAGAAAAAGTTTTGACGCGTATCAGAGGAGAACTTGTAAAACCGATGTGTTCAGATTTAGCTCGTTTCGGTCTAAAACAGCTTGTTTCGTTCTATTAAGCACGAATACATGCTTTTCGCGCAGTTATAAGAGAAAAAGTTTTGACGCGTATCAGAGGAAAACTTGTAAAACCGATGTGTTCAGATTTACCTCGTTTCGGTCTAAAACAGCTTGTTTCGATGGATTAAGCAGGAATACATGCTTTTCGCGCAGTTATAAGAGAAAAAGTTTTGACGCGTATTTGAGGAAAACTTGTAAAACCGATGTGTTGTGATTTACCTCGTTTCGGTCTAAAACAGCTTGTTTCGTTGGATTAAACACGAATACATGCTTTTCGCGCAGTTATAAGAGAAAAAGTTTTGACGCGTATCACGTGGATACTTGTAAAACCGATGTGTTCAGATATAGCTCGTTTTGGTATAAAGCAGCTTGTTTCGTTGTTTTAAGCACGCGTATTAGAGGGACACTTGTAAAACCGATGTGTTCAGATTTAGCTCATCTCGGTCTAAAACAGCTTGTTTCGTTGTTTTAGGCACGAATACATGCTTTTCGCGCAGTTATAAGAGAAAAAGTTTTGACGCGTATCAGAGGAACACTTGTAAAACCGATGTGTTGTGATTTAGCTCGTTTCGGACTAAAACAGCTTGTTTCGTTGTTTTAAGCACGAATACATGCTTTTCGCGCAGTTATAAGAGAAAAAGTATAGACGCGTATCAGAGGAACACTTGTAAAAACCGATGTGTTGTGATTTAGCTCGTTTCGGACTAAAAAAGCTTGTTTAGTTGTATTAAGCACGAATACATGCTTTTCGCGCAGTTATAAGAGAAAAAGCTTTGACGAGTATCATGTGGATACTTGTAAAACCGATGTGTTCAGATATAGCTCGTTTCGGTCTAACACAGCTTGTTTCGTTGTATTATTCACGAATACATGCTTTTCGCGCATTTATAAGAGAAAACGTTTTGACGCGTATCACGTGGATACTTGTAAAACCGATGTGTTCAGATATAGCTCGTTTCGGTCTAAAACAGCTTGTTTCGTTGTACTAAGCACGAATACATGCTTTTCGCGCAGTTATAAGAGAAAAAGTTTTGACGCGTATTAGAGAACTTGTAAAACCTATGTGTTCAGATTTAGCTCGTTTCGGTCTAAAACAGCTTGTTTCGTTCTATTAAGCACGAATACATGCTTTTCGCGCAGTTTTAAGAGAAAAAGTTTTGACGCGTATCAGAGGAAAACTTGTAAAACCGATGTGTTGTGATTTACCTCGTTTCGGTCTAAAACAACTTGTTTCGTTGGATTAAGCACGAATACATGCTTTTCGCGCAGTTATAAGAGAAAACGTTTTGACGCGTATCACGTGGATACTTGTAAAACCGATGTGTTGTGATTTAGCTCGTTTCGGTCTAAAACCGCTTGTTTCGATGTTTTAAGCACGAATACATGCTTTTCGCGCAGTTATAGAAGAAAACGTTTTGACGCGTATTAGGGAGACTTGTAAAACCGATGTGTTCAGATATAGCTCGTTTCGGTCTAACACAGCTTGTTTCGTTGTATTATGCACGAATACATGCTTTTCGCGCATTTATAAGAGAAAACGTTTTGAGGCGTATCACGTGGATACTTGTAAAACCGATGTGTTGTGATTTAGCTCGTTTCGGTCTAAAACAGCTTGTTTCGATGTTATAAGCACGAATACATGCTTTTCGCGCAGTTATAAGAGAAAAAGTATAGACGCGTACCAGAGGAACACTTGTAAAAACCGATGTGTTGTGATTTAGCTCGTTTCGGACTAAATAAGCTTGTTTAGTTGTATTAAGCACGAATACATGCTTTTCGCGCAGTTATAAGAGAAAACGTTTTGACGCGTATCACGTGGATACTTGTAAAACCGATGTGTTCAGATATAGCTCGTTTCGGTCTAAAACAGCTTGTTTCGTTGTATTAAGCACGAATACATGCTTTTCGCGCAGTTATAAGAGAAAAAGTTTTGACGCGTATCAGAGGAGAACTTGTAAAACCGATGTGTTCAGATTTAGCTCGTTTCGGTCTAAAACAGCTTGTTTCGTTCTATTAAGCACGAATACATGCTTTTCGCGCAGTTATAAGAGAAAAAGTTTTGACGCGTATCAGAGGAAAACTTGTTAAACCGATGTGTTCAGATTTACCTCGTTTCGGTCTAAAACAGCTTGTTTCGTTGGATTAAGCAGGAATACATGCTTTTCGCGCAGTTATAAGAGAAAAAGTTTTGACGCGTATCTGAGGAAGACTTGTAAAACCGATGTGTTGTGATTTACCTCGTTTCGGTCTAAAACAGCTTGTTTCGTTGGATTATGCACGAATACATGCTTTTCGCGCAGTTATAAGAGAAAAAGTATAGACGTGTATCAGAGGAACACTTGTAAAAACCGATGTGTTGTGATTTAGCTCGTTTCGGACTAAAAAAGCTTGTTTAGTTGTATTAAGCACGAATACATGCTTTTCGCGCAGTTATAAGAGAAAAAGTTTAGACGCGTATCAGAGGAACACTTGTAAAAACCGATGTGTTGTGATTTAGCTCGTTTCAGACTAAAAAAGCTTGTTTAGTTGTATTAAGCACGAATACATGCTTTTCGCGCAGTTATAAAAGAAAAAGCTTTGACGAGTATCACGTGGATACTTGTAAAACCGATGTGTTCAGATATAGCTCGTTTCGGTCTAACACAGCTTGTTTCGTTGTATTATGCACGAATACATGCTTTTCGCGCATTTATAAGAGAAAACGTTTTGAGGCGTATCACGTGGATACTTGTAAAACCGATGTGTTGTGATTTAGCTCGTTTCGGTCTAAAACCGCTTGTTTCGATGTTATAAGCACGAATACATGCTTTTCGCGCAGTTATAAGAGAAAAAGTATAGACGCGTATCAGAGGAACACTTGTAAAAACCGATGTGTTGTGATTTAGCTCGTTTCGGTCTAAAACAGTTTGTTTCGTTGTATTAAGCATGAATACATGCTTTTCGCGCAGTTATAAGAGAAAAAGTTTTGACGCGTATCACGTGGATACTTGTAAAACCGATGTGTTGTGATTTAGCTCGTTTCGGTCTAAAACAGCTTGTTTCGATGTTTTAGGCACGAATACATGCTTTTCGCGCAGTTATAAAGAAAACGTTTTGACGCGTATTAGAGAGACGTAAAATCGATGTGTTGTGATTTAGCTCGTTTCGGTCTAAAACAGCTTGTTTCGTTGTATTAAGCACAAATACATGCTTTTCGCGCAGTTATAAGAGAAAAAGTTTTGACGCGTATCACGTGGATACTTGTAAAACCGATGTGTTCAGATTTAGCTCGTTTCTGTCTAACACAGCTTGTTTCGTTGGATTAATCACGAATACATGCTTTTCGCGCAGTTATAAGAGAAAAAGTTTTGACGCGTATCACGTGGATACTTGTAAAACTGATGTGTTGTGGTTTAGCTCGTTTCGGTCTAAAACAGCTTGTTTCGTTGTATTAAGCACGAATACATGCTTTTCGCGCAGTTATAAGAGAAAACGTTTTGACGCGTATCAGATTAACACTTTTAAAACCGATGTGTTGTGATTTAGCTCGTTTCGGTCTAAAACAGCTTGTTTCGTTGTATTAAGCAGGAATACAAGCTTTTCGCGCAGTTATAAGAGAAAAAGTTTTGACGTGTATCAGAGGAAAACTTGTAAAACCGATGTGTTGTGATTTAGCTCGTTTCGGTCTAAAACAGCTTGTTTCGTTGTATTAAGCACGAATACATGCTTTTCGCGCAGTTATAAGAGAAAAAGTTTTGACGCGTATCACGTGGATACTTGTAAAACCGATGTGTTCAGATATAGCTCGTTTTGGTATAAAACAGCTTGTTTCGTTGTTTTAAACACGAATACATGCTTTTCGCGCAGTTATAGAAGAAAAAGTATTGACGCGTATTAGAGGGACACTTGTAAAACCAATGTGTTCAGATTTAGCTCTTCTGGGTCTAAAACAGCTTGTTTCGTTGTTTTAAGCACGAATACATGCTTTTCGCGCAGTTATAAGAGAAAAAGTTTTGACGCGTATCAGAGGAACACTTGTAAAAACCGATGTGTTGTGATTTAGCTCGTTTCGGACTAAAAAAGCTTGTTTAGTTGTATTAAGCACGAATACATGCTTTTCGCGCAGTTATAAGAGAAAAAGCTTTGACGAGTATCACGTGGATACTTGTAAAACCGATGTGTTCAGATATAGCTCGTTTCGGTCTAACACAGCTTGTTTCGTTGTATTATGCACGAATACATGCTTTTCGCGCATTTATAAGAGAAAACGTTTTGACGCGTATCACGTGGATACTTGTAAAAGCGATGTGTTCAGATATAGCTCGTTTCGGTCTAAAACAGCTTGTTTCGTTGTATTAAGCACGAATACATGCTTTTTGCGTAGTTATAAGAGAAAAAGTTTTGACGCGTAGCAGAGGAGAACTTGTAAAACCGATGTGTTGTGATTTAGCTCGTTTCGGTCTAAAACAGCTTGTTTCGTTGTATTAAGCACGAATACATGCTTTTCGCGCAGTTATAAGAGAAAAAGTATAGACGCGTATCAGAGGAACACTTGTAAAAACCGATGTGTTGTGATTTAGCTCGTTTCGGACTAAAAAAGCTTGTTTAGTTGTATTAAGCACGAATACATGCTTTTCGCGCAGTTATAAGAGAAAAAGCTTTGACGAGTATCACGTGGATACTTGTAAAACCGATGTGTTCAGATATAGGTCGTTTCGGTCTAACACAGCTTGTTTCGTTGTATTATGCACGAATACATGCTTTTCGCGCATTTATAAGAGAAAACGTTTTGACGCGTATCACGTGGATACTTGTAAAACCGATGTGTTCAGATATAGCTCGTTTCGGTCTAAAACAGCTTGTTTCGTTGTATTAAGCACGAATACATGCTTTTCGCGCAGTTATAAGAGAAAAAGTTTTGACGCGTATCAGAGAACTTGTAAAACCTATGTGTTCAGATTTAGCTCGTTTCGGTCTAAAACAGCTTGTTTCGTTCTATTAAGCACGAATACATGCTTTTCGCGCAGTTTTAAGAGAAAAAGTTTTGACGCGTATCAGAGGAAAACTTGTAAAACCGATGTGTTGTGATTTACCTTGTTTCGGTCTAAAACAACTTGTTTCGTTGGATTAAGCACGAATACATGCTTTTCGCGCAGTTATAAGAGAAAAAGTTTTGACGCGTATCACGTGGATAATTGTAAAACCGATGTGTTGTGATTTAGCTCGTTTCGGTCTAAAACCGCTTGTTTCGATGTTTTAAGCACGAATACATGCTTTTCGCGCAGTTATAGAAGAAAACGTTTTGACGCGTATTAGGGAGACGTAAAACCGATGTGTTGTGATTTAGCTCGTTTCGGTCTAAAACAGCTTGTTTCGTTGTATTAAGCACGAATACATGCTTTTCGCGCAGATATAAGAGAAAAAGTTTTGACGCGTATCAGAGGAACACTTGTAAAACCGATGTGTTCAGATTTATCTCGTTTCGGTCTAAAACAGCTTGTTTCGTTGGATTAACCACGAATACATGCTTTTCGCGCAGTTATAAGAGAAAAAGTTTTGACGCGTATCACGTGGATACTTGTAAGACCGATGTGTTGTGATTTAGCTCGTTTCGGTCTAAAACCGCTTGTTTCGATGTTATAAGCACGAATACATGCTTTTCGCGCAGTTATAGAAGAAAACGTTTTGACGCGTATTAGGGAGACTTGTAAAACCGATGTGTTGTGATTTAACTCGTTTCGGTCTAAAACAGATGTTTCGTTGTATTAAGCACGAATACATGCTTTTCGCGCAGTTCTAAGAGAAAAAGTCTTGACGCGTATCAGATTAACACTTGTAAAACCGATGTGTTGTGATTTAGCTCGTTTCGGTCTAAAACAGCTTGTTTCGTTGTATTAAGCAGGAATACATGCTTTTCGCGCAGTTATAAGAGAAAAAGTTTTGACGCGTATCAGAGGAAAACGTAAAACTGATGTGTTCAGATTTACCTCGTTTCGGTCTAAAACAGCTTGTTTCGTTGGATTAAGCAGGAATACATGCTTTTCGCGCAGTTATAAGAGAAAATGTTTTGACGCGTATCTGAGGAAAACTTGTAAAACCGATGTGTTGTGATTTACCTCGTTTCGGTCTAAAACAACTTGTTTCGTTGGATTAAGCACGAATACATGCTTTTCGCGCAGTTATAAGAGAAAAAGTTTTGACGCGTATCACGTGGATACTTGTAAAACCGATGTGTTGTGATTTAGCTCGTTTCGGTCTAAAACCGCTTGTTTCGATGTTTTAAGCACGAATACATGCTTTTCGCGCAGTTATAGAAGAAAACGTTTTGACGCGTATTAGGGAGACTTTTAAAACCGATGTGTTGTGATTTAGCTCGTTTCGGTGTAAAACAGCTTGTTTCGTTGTATTAAGCACGAATACATGCTTTTCGCGCAGATATAAGAGAAAAAGTTTTGACGCGTATCAGAGGAACACTTGTAAAACCGATGTGTTCAGATTTACCTCGTTTCGGTCTAAAACAGCTTGTTTCGTTGGATTAAGCACGAATACATGCTTTTCGCGCAGTTATAAGAGAAAAAGTTTTGACGCGTATCACGTGGATACTTGTAAAACCGATGCGTTGTGATTTAGCTCGTTTCGGTCTAAAATCGCTTGTTTCAATGTTATAAGCACGAATACATGCTTTTCGCGCAGTTATAGAAGAAAACGTTTTGACGCGTATTAGGGAGACTTGTAAAACCGATGTGTTGTGATTTAGCTCGTTTCGGTCTAAAACAGCTTGTTTCGTTGTATTAAGCACGAATACATGCTTTTCGCGCAGTTATAAGAGAAAAAGTTTTGACGCGTATCACGTGGATAATTGTAAAACCGATGTGTCGTGATTTAGCTCGTTTCGGTCTAAAACCGCTTGTTTCGATGTTTTAAGCACGAATACATGCTTTTCGCGCAGTTATAGAAGAAAACGTTTTGACGCGTATTAGGGAGACGTAAAACCGATGTGTTGTGATTTAGCTCGTTTCGGTCTAAAACAGCTTGTTTCGTTGTATTAAGCACGAATACATGCTTTTCGCGCAGATATAAGAGAAAAAGTTTTGACGCGTATCAGAGGAACACTTGTAAAACCGATGTGTTCAGATTTATCTCGTTTCGGTCTAAAACAGCTTGTTTCGTTGGATTAACCACGAATACATGCTTTTCGCGCAGTTATAAGAGAAAAAGTTTTGACGCGTATCACGTGGATACTTGTAAGACCGATGTGTTGTGATTTAGCTCGTTTCGGTCTAAAACCGCTTGTTTCGATGTTATAAGCACGAATACATGCTTTTCGCGCAGTTATAGAAGAAAACGTTTTGACGCGTATTAGGGAGACTTGTAAAACCGATGTGTTGTGATTTAACTCGTTTCGGTCTAAAACAGATGTTTCGTTGTATTAAGCACGAATACATGCTTTTCGCGCAGTTCTAAGAGAAAAAGTCTTGACGCGTATCAGATTAACACTTGTAAAACCGATGTGTTGTGATTTAGCTCGTTTCGGTCTAAAACAGCTTGTTTCGTTGTATTAAGCAGGAATACATGCTTTTCGCGCAGTTATAAGAGAAAAAGTTTTGACGCGTATCAGAGGAAAACGTAAAACTGATGTGTTCAGATTTACCTCGTTTCGGTCTAAAACAGCTTGTTTCGTTGGATTAAGCAGGAATACATGCTTTTCGCGCAGTTATAAGAGAAAATGTTTTGACGCGTATCTGAGGAAAACTTGTAAAACCGATGTGTTGTGATTTACCTCGTTTCGGTCTAAAACAACTTGTTTCGTTGGATTAAGCACGAATACATGCTTTTCGCGCAGTTATAAGAGAAAAAGTTTTGACGCGTATCACGTGGATACTTGTAAAACCGATGTGTTGTGATTTAGCTCGTTTCGGTCTAAAACCGCTTGTTTCGATGTTTTAAGCACGAATACATGCTTTTCGCGCAGTTATAGAAGAAAACGTTTTGACGCGTATTAGGGAGACTTTTAAAACCGATGTGTTGTGATTTAGCTCGTTTCGGTGTAAAACAGCTTGTTTCGTTGTATTAAGCACGAATACATGCTTTTCGCGCAGATATAAGAGAAAAAGTTTTGACGCGTATCAGAGGAACACTTGTAAAACCGATGTGTTCAGATTTACCTCGTTTCGGTCTAAAACAGCTTGTTTCGTTGGATTAAGCACGAATACATGCTTTTCGCGCAGTTATAAGAGAAAAAGTTTTGACGCGTATCACGTGGATACTTGTAAAACCGATGCGTTGTGATTTAGCTCGTTTCGGTCTAAAATCGCTTGTTTCAATGTTATAAGCACGAATACATGCTTTTCGCGCAGTTATAGAAGAAAACGTTTTGACGCGTATTAGGGAGACTTGTAAAACCGATGTGTTGTGATTTAGCTCGTTTCGGTCTAAAACAGCTTGTTTCGTTGTATTAAGCACGAATACATGCTTTTCGCGCAGTTATAAGAGAAAAAGTCTTGACGCGTATCAGATTAACACTTGTAAAACCGATGTGTTGTGATTTAGCTCGTTTCGGTCTAAAACAGCTTGTTTCGTTGTATTAAGCAGGAATACATGCTTTTCGCGCAGTTATAAGAGAAAAAGTTTTGACGCGTATCAGAGGAAAACTTGTTAAACCGATGTGTTCAGATTTACCTCGTTTCGGTCTAAAACAGCTTGTTTCGTTGGATTAGGCAGGAATACATGCTTTTCGCGCAGTTATAAGAGAAAAAGTTTTGACGCGTATCTGAGGAAGACTTGTAAAACCGATGTGTTGTGATTTACCTCGTTTCGGTCTAAAACAGCTTGTTTCGTTGGATTATGCACGAATACATGCTTTTCGCGCAGTTATAAGAGAAAAAGTATAGACGTGTATCAGAGGAACACTTGTAAAAACCGATGTGTTGTGATTTAGCTCGTTTCGGACTAAAAAAGCTTGTTTAGTTGTATTAAGCAAAAATACATGCTTTTCGCGCAGTTATAAGAGAAAAAGTTTAGACGCGTATCAGAGGAACACTTGTAAAAACCGATGTGTTGTGATTTAGCTCGTTTCAGACTAAAAAGCTTGTTTAGTTGTATTAAGCACGAATACATGCTTTTCGCGCAGTTATAAAAGAAAAAGCTTTGACGAGTATCACGTGGATACTTGTAAAACCGATGTGTTCAGATATAGCTCGTTTCGGTCTAACACAGCTTGTTTCGTTGTATTATGCACGAATTCATGCTTTTCGCGCATTTATAAGAGAAAACGTTTTGAGGCGTATCACGTGGATACTTGTAAAACCGATGTGTTGTGATTTAGCTCGTTTCGGTCTAAAACCGCTTGTTTCGATGTTATAAGCACGAATACATGCTTTTCGCGCAGTTATAAGAGAAAAAGTATAGACGCGTATCAGAGGAACACTTGTAAAAACCGATGTGTTGTGATTTAGCTCGTTTCGGACTAAAAAAGCTTGTTTAGTTGTATTAAGCACGAATACATGCTTTTCGCGCAGTTATAAGAGAAAACGTTTTGACGCGTATCACGTGGATACTTGTAAAACCGATGTGTTCAGATATAGCTCGTTTCGGTCTAAAACAGCTTGTTTCGTTGTATTAAGCACGAATACATGCTTTTCGCGCAGTTGTAAGAGAAAAAGTTTTGACGCGTATCAGAGGAGAACTTGTAAAACCGATGTGTTCAGATTTAGCTCGTTTCGGTCTAAAACAGCTTGTTTCGTTCTATTAAGCACGAATACATGCTTTTCGCGCAGTTATAAGAGAAAAAGTTTTGACGCGTATCAGAGGAAAACTTGTAAAACCGATGTGTTCAGATTTACCTCGTTTCGGTCTAAAACAGCTTGTTTCGATGGATTAAGCAGGAATACATGCTTTTCGCGCAGTTATAAGAGAAAAAGTTTTGACGCGTATTTGAGGAAAACTTGTAAAACCGATGTGTTGTGATTTACCTCGTTTCGGTCTAAAACAGCTTGTTTCGTTGGATTAAACACGAATACATGCTTTTCGCGCAGTTATAAGAGAAAAAGTTTTGACGCGTATCACGTGGATACTTGTAAAACCGATGTGTTCAGATATAGCTCGTTTTGGTATAAAGCAGCTTGTTTCGTTGTTTTAAGCACGCGTATTAGAGGGACACTTGTAAAACCGATGTGTTCAGATTTAGCTCATCTCGGTCTAAAACAGCTTGTTTCGTTGTTTTAGGCACGAATACATGCTTTTCGCGCAGTTATAAGAGAAAAAGTTTTGACGCGTATCAGAGGAACACTTGTAAAACCGATGTGTTGTGATTTAGCTCGTTTCGGACTAAAACAGCTTTTTTCGTTGTTTTAAGCACGAATACATGCTTTTCGCGCAGTTATAAGAGAAAAAGTATAGACGCGTATCAGAGGAACACTTGTAAAAACCGATGTGTTGTGATTTAGCTCGTTTCGGACTAAAAAAGCTTGTTTAGTTGTATTAAGCACGAATACATGCTTTTCGCGCAGTTATAAGAGAAAAAGCTTTGACGAGTATCATGTGGATACTTGTAAAACCGATGTGTTCAGATATAGCTCGTTTCGGTCTAACACAGCTTGTTTCGTTGTATTATTCACGAATACATGCTTTTCGCGCATTTATAAGAGAAAACGTTTTGACGCGTATCACGTGGATACTTGTAAAACCGATGTGTTCAGATATAGCTCGTTTCGGTCTAAAACAGCTTGTTTCGTTGTATTAAGCACGAATACATGCTTTTCGCGCAGTTATAAGAGAAAAAGTTTTGACGCGTATTAGAGAACTTGTAAAACCTATGTGTTCAGATTTAGCTCGTTTCGGTCTAAAACAGCTTGTTTCGTTCTATTAAGCACGAATACATGCTTTTCGCGCAGTTTTAAGAGAAAAAGTTTTGACGCGTATCAGAGGAAAACTTGTAAAACCGATGTGTTGTGATTTACCTCGTTTCGGTCTAAAACAACTCGTTTCGTTGGATTAAGCACGAATACATGCTTTTCGCGCAGTTATAAGAGAAAAAGTTTTGACGCGTATCACGTGGATACTTGTAAAACCGATGTGTTGTGATTTAGCTCGTTTCGGTCTAAAACCGCTTGTTTCGATGTTTTAAGCACGAATACATGCTTTTCGCGCAGTTATAGAAGAAAACGTTTTGACGCGTATTAGGGAGACTTGTAAAACCGATGTGTTCAGATTTACCTCGTTTCGGTCTAAAACAGCTTGTTTCGTTGGATTAAGCAGGAATACATGCTTTTCGCGCAGTTATAAGAGAAAAAGTTTTGACGCGTATCTGAGGAAGACTTGTAAAACCGATGTGTTGTGATTTACCTCGTTTCGGTCTAAAACAGCTTGTTTCGTTGGATTATGCACGAATACATGCTTTTCGCGCAGTTATAAGAGAAAAAGTATAGACGTGTATCAGAGGAACACTTGTAAAAACCGATGTGTTGTGATTTAGCTCGTTTCGGACTAAAAAAGCTTGTTTAGTTGTATTAAGCACGAATACATGCTTTTCGCGCAGTTATAAGAGAAAAAGTTTAGACGCGTATCAGAGGAACACTTGTAAAAACCGATGTGTTGTGATTTAGCTCGTTTCAGACTAAAAAAGCTTGTTTAGTTGTATTAAGCACGAATACATGCTTTTCGCGCAGTTATAAAAGAAAAAGCTTTGACGAGTATCACGTGGATACTTGTAAAACCGATGTGTTCAGATATAGCTCGTTTCGGTCTAACACAGCTTGTTTCGTTGTATTATGCACGAATACATGCTTTTCGCGCATTTATAAGAGAAAACGTTTTGAGGCGTATCACGTGGATACTTGTAAAACCGATGTGTTGTGATTTAGCTCGTTTCGGTCTAAAACCGCTTGTTTCGATGTTATAAGCACGAATACATGCTTTTCGCGCAGTTATAAGAGAAAAAGTATAGACGCGTATCAGAGGAACACTTGTAAAAACCGATGTGTTGTGATTTAGCTCGTTTCGGACTAAAAAAGCTTGTTTAGTTGTATTAAGCACGAATACATGCTTTTCGCGCAGTTATAAGAGAAAACGTTTTGACGCGTATCACGTGGATACTTGTAAAACCGATGTGTTCAGATATAGCTCGTTTCGGTCTAAAACAGCTTGTTTCGTTGTATTAAGCACGAATACATGCTTTTCGCGCAGTTATAAGAGAAAAAGTTTTGACGCGTATCAGAGGAGAACTTGTAAAACCGATGTGTTCAGATTTACCTCGTTTCGGTCTAAAACAGCTTGTTTCGGTGGATTAAGCAGGAATACATGCTTTTCGCGCAGTTATAAGAGAAAAAGTTTTGACGCGTATTTGAGGAAAACTTGTAAAACCGATGTGTTGTGATTTACCTCGTTTCGGTCTAAAACAGCTTGTTTCGTTGGATTAAACACGAATACATGCTTTTCGCGCAGTTATAAGAGAAAAAGTTTTGACGCGTATCACGTGGATACTTGTAAAACCGATGTGTTCAGATATAGCTCGTTTTGGTATAAAGCAGCTTGTTTCGTTGTTTTAAGCACGCGTATTAGAGGGACACTTGTAAAACCGATGTGTTCAGATTTAGCTCATCTCGGTCTAAAACAGCTTGTTTCGTTGTTTTAGGCACGAATACATGCTTTTCGCGCAGTTATAAGAGAAAAAGTTTTGACGCGTATCAGAGGAACACTTGTAAAACCGATGTGTTGTGATTTAGCTCGTTTCGGACTAAAACAGCTTGTTTCGTTGTTTTAAGCACGAATACATGCTTTTCGCGCAGTTATAAGAGAAAAAGTATAGACGCGTATCAGAGGAACACTTGTAAAAACCGATGTGTTGTGATTTAGCTCGTTTCGGACTAAAAAAGCTTGTTTAGTTGTATTAAGCACGAATACATGCTTTTCGCGCAGTTATAAGAGAAAAAGCTTTGACGAGTATCACGTGGATACTTGTAAAACCGATGTGTTCAGATATAGCTCGTTTCGGTCTAACACAGCTTGTTTCGTTGTATTATGCACGAATACATGCTTTTCGCGCATTTATAAGAGAAAACGTTTTGACGCGTATCACGTGGATACTTGTAAAACCGATGTGTTCAGATATAGCTCGTTTCGGTCTAAAACAGCTTGTTTCGTTGTATTAAGCACGAATACATGCTTTTCGCGCAATTATAAGAGAAAAAGTTTTGACGCGTATTAGAGAACTTGTAAAACCTATGTGTTCAGATTTAGCTCGTTTCGGTCTAAAACAGCTTGTTTCGTTCTATTAAGCACGAATACATGCTTTTCGCGCAGTTTTAAGAGAAAAAGTTTTGACGCGTATCAGAGGAAAACTTGTAAAACCGATGTGTTGTGATTTACCTCGTTTCGGTCTAAAACAACTTGTTTCGTTGGATTAAGCACGAATACATGCTTTTCGCGCAGTTATAAAAGAAAAAGCTTTGACGAGTATCACGTGGATACTTGTAAAACCGATGTGTTCAGATATAGCTCGTTTCGGTCTAACACAGCTTGTTTCGTTGTATTATGCACGAATACATGCTTTTCGCGCATTTATAAGAGAAAACGTTTTGAGGCGTATCACGTGGATACTTGTAAAACCGATGTGTTGTGATTTAGCTCGTTTCGGTCTAAAACCGCTTGTTTCGATGTATAAGCACGAATACATGCTTTTCGCGCAGTTATAAGAGAAAAAGTATAGACGCGTATCAGAGGAACACTTGTAAAAACCGATGTGTTGTGATTTAGCTCGTTTCGGACTAAAAAAGCTTGTTTAGTTGTATTAAGCACGAATACATGCTTTTCGCGCAGTTATAAGAGAAAACGTTTTGACGCGTATCACGTGGATACTTGTAAAACCGATGTGTTCAGATATAGCTCGTTTCGGTCTAAAACAGCTTGTTTCGTTGTATTAAGCACGAATACATGCTTTTCGCGCAGTTATAAGAGAAAAAGTTTTGACGCGTATCAGAGGAGAACTTGTAAAACCGATGTGTTCAGATTTACCTCGTTTCGGTCTAAAACAGCTTGTTTCGATGGATTAAGCAGGAATACATGCTTTTCGCGCAGTTATAAGAGAAAAAGTTTTTGACGCGTATTTGAGGAAAACTTGTAAAACCGATGTGTTGTGATTTACCTCGTTTCGGTCTAAAACAGCTTGTTTCGTTGGATTAAACACGAATACATGCTTTTCGCGCAGTTATAAGAGAAAAAGTTTTGACGCGTATCACGTGGATACTTGTAAAACCGATGTGTTCAGATATAGCTCGTTTTGGTATAAAGCAGCTTGTTTCGTTGTTTTAGGCACGAATACATGCTTTTCGCGCAGTTATAAGAGAAAAAGTTTAGACGCGTATCAGAGGAACACTTGTAAAACCGATGTGTTGTGATTTAGCTCGTTTCGGACTAAAACAGCTTGGTTCGTTGTTTTAAGCACGAATACATGCTTTTCGCGCAGTTATAAGAGAAAAAGTATAGACGCGTATCAGAGGAACACTTGTAAAAACCGATGTGTTGTGATTTAGCTCGTTTCGGACTAAAAAAGCTTGTTTAGTTGTATTAAGCACGAATACATGCTTTCCGCGCAGTTATAAGAGAAAAAGCTTTGACGAGTATCACGTGGATACTTGTAAAACCGATGTGTTCAGATATAGCTCGTTTCGGTCTAACACAGCTTGTTTCGTTGTATTATGCACGAATACATGCTTTTCGCGCATTTATAAGAGAAAACGTTTTGACGCGTATCACGTGGATACTTGTAAAACCGATGTGTTCAGATATAGCTCGTTTCGGTCTAAAACAGCTTGTTTCGTTGTATTAAGCACGAATACATGCTTTTCGCGCAGTTATAAGAGAAAAAGTTTTGACGCGTATTAGAGAACTTGTAAAACCTATGTGTTCAGATTTAGCTCGTTTCGGTCTAAAACAGCTTGTTTCGTTCTATTAAGCACGAATACATGCTTTTCGCGCAGTTTTAAGAGAAAAAGTTTTGACGCGTATCTGAGGAAAACTTGTAAAACCGATGTGTTGTGATTTACCTCGTTTCGGTCTAAAACAACTTGTTTCGTTGGATTAAGCACGAATACATGCTTTTCGCGCAGTTATAAGAGAAAAAGTTTTGACGCGTATCACGTGGATACTTGTAAAACCGATGTGTTGTGATTTAGCTCGTTTCGGTCTAAAACCGCTTGTTTCGATGTTTTAAGCACGAATACATGCTTTTCGCGCAGTTATAGAAGAAAACGTTTTGACGCGTATTAGGGAGACGTAAAACCGATGTGTTGTGATTTAGCTCGTTTCGGTCTAAAACAGCTTGTTTCGTAGTATTAAGCACGACTACATGCTTTTCGCGCAGATATAAGAGAAAAAGTTTTGACGCGTATCAGAGGAACACTTGTAAAACCGATGTGTTCAGATTTACCTCGTTTCGGTCTAAAACAGCTTGTTTTGTAGGATTAAGCACGAATACATGCTTTTCGCGCAGTTATAAGAGAAAAAGTTTTGACGCGTATCACGTGGATACTTGTAAAACCGATGTGTTGTGATTTAGCTCGTTTCGGTCTAAAACCGCTTGTTTCGATGTTTTAAGCGCGAATACATGCTTTTCGCGCAGTTATAGAAGAAAACGTTTTGACGCGTATTAGGGAGACTTGTAAAACCGATGTGTTGTGATTTAGCTCGTTTCGGTCTAAAACAGCTTGTTTCGTTGTATTAAGCACGAATACATGCTTTTCGCGCAGTTATAAGAGAAAAAGTTTTGACGCGTATCAGATTAACACTTGTAAAACCGATGTGTTGTGATTTAGCTCGTTTCGGTCTAAAACAGCTTGTTTCGTTGTAATAAGCAGGAATACAAGCTCTTCGCGCAGTTATAAGAGAAAAAGTTTCGACGCGTATTAGAGGGACACTTGTAAAACCGATGTGTTCAGATTTAGCTCATCTCGGTCTAAAACAGCTTGTTTCGTTGTTTTAAGCACGGATACATGCTTTTCGCGCAGTTATAAGAGAAAAAGTATAGACGCGTATTAGAGGAACACTTGTAAAAACCGATTGTTTTAGCTCGTTTCGGACTAAAAAAGCTTGTTTAGTTGTATTAAGCACGAATACATGCTTTTCGCGCAGTTATAAGAGAAAACGTTTTGACGCGTATCACGTGGATACTTGTAAAACCGATGTGTTCAGATATAGCTCGTTTCGGTCTAAAACAGCTTGTTTCGTTGTATTAAGCACGAATACATGCTTTTCGCGCAGTTATAAGAGAAAAAGTTTTGACGCGTATCAGAGGAACACTTGTAAAACCGATGTGTTCAGATTTACCTCGTTTCGGTCTAAAACAGCTTGTTTCGTTGGATTAAGCAGGAATACATGCTTTTCGCGCAGTTATAAGGGAAAAAGTTTTGACGCGTATCTGAGGAAAACTTGTAAAACCGATGTGTTGTGATTTACCTCGTTTCGGTCTAAAACAGCTTGTTTCGTTGGATTAAGCACGAATACATGCTTTTCGCGCAGTTATAAGAGAAAAAGTTTTGACGCGTATCACGTGGATACTTGTAAAACCGATGTGTTCAGACATAGCTCGTTTTGGTATAAAACAGCTTGTTTCGTTGTTTTAAGCACGAATACATGCTTTTCGCGCAGTTATAGAAGAAAAAGTTTTGACGCGTATTAGAGGGACACTTGTAAAACCGATGTGTTCAGATTTAGCTCATCTCGGTCTAAAACAGCTTGTTTCGTTGTTTTAAGCACGAATACATGCTTTTCGCGCAGTTATAAGAGAAAAAGTTTTGACGCGTATCAGAGGAACACTTGTAAAACCGATGTGTTGTGATTAAGCTCGTTTCGAACTAAAACAGCTTGTTTCGTTGTTTTAAGCACGAATACATGCTTTTCGCGCAGTTATAAGAGAAAAAGTATAGACGCGTATCAGAGGAACACTTGTAAAAACCGATGTGTTGTGATTTAGCTCGTTTCGGACTAAAAAAGCTTGTTTAGTTGTATTAAGCACGAATACATGCTTTTCGCGCAGTTATAAGAGAAAACGTTTTGACGCGTATCACGTGGATACTTGTAAAACCGATGTGTTCAGATATAGCTCGTTTCGGTCTAAAACAGCTTGTTTCGTTGTATTAAGCACGAATACATGCTTTTCGCGTAGTTATAAGAGAAAAAGTTTTGACGCGTATCAGAGAACTTGTAAAACCGATGTGTTCAGATTTACCTCGTTTCGGTCTAAAACAACTTGTTTCGTTGGATTAAGCACGAATACATGCTTTTCGCGCAGTTATAAGAGAAAAAGTTTTGACGCGTATCACGTGGATACTTGTAAAACCGATGTGTTGTGATTTAGCTCGTTTCGGTCTAAAACAGCTTGTTTCGTTGTATTAAGCACGAATGCATGCTTTTCGCGCAGTTATAAGAGAAAAAGTTTTGACGCGTATCAGAGGAGAACTTGTAAAACCGATGTGTTCAGATTTAGCTCGTTTCGGTCTAAAACAGCTTGTTTCGTTCTATTAAGCACGAATACATGCTTTTCGCGCAGTTATAAGAGAAAAAGTTTTGACGCGTATCAGAGGAAAACTTGTAAAACCGATGTGTTGTGATTTACCTCGTTTCGGTCTAAAACAACTTGTTTCGTTGGATTAAGCACGAATACATGCTTTTCGCGCAGTTATAGGAGAAAAAGTTTTGACGCGTATCACGTGGATACTTGTAAAACCGATGTGTTGTGATTTAGCTCGTTTCGGTCTAAAACCGCTTGTTTCGATGTTTTAAGCACGAATACATGCTTTTCGCGCAGTTATAGAAGAAAACGTTTTGACGCGTATTAGGGAGACTTGTAAAACCGATGTGTTGTGATTTAGCTCGTTTCGGTCTAAAACAGCTTGTTTCGTTGTATTAAGCACGAATACATGCTTTTCGCGCAGTTATAAGAGAAAAAGTCTTGACGCGTATCAGATTAACACTTGTAAAACCGATGTGTTGTGATTTAGCTCGTTTCGGTCTAAAACAGCTTGTTTCGTTGTATTAAGCAGGAATACATGCTTTTCGCGCAGTTATAAGAGAAAAAGTTTTGACGCGTATCAGAGGAAAACTTGTTAAACCGATGTGTTCAGATTTACCTCGTTTCGGTCTAAAACAGCTTGTTTCGTTGGATTAGGCAGGAATACATGCTTTTCGCGCAGTTATAAGAGAAAAAGTTTTGACGCGTATCTGAGGAAGACTTGTAAAACCGATGTGTTGTGATTTACCTCGTTTCGGTCTAAAACAGCTTGTTTCGTTGGATTATGCACGAATACATGCTTTTCGCGCAGTTATAAGAGAAAAAGTATAGACGTGTATCAGAGGAACACTTGTAAAAACCGATGTGTTGTGATTTAGCTCGTTTCGGACTAAAAAAGCTTGTTTAGTTGTATTAAGCAAAAATACATGCTTTTCGCGCAGTTATAAGAGAAAAAGTTTAGACGCGTATCAGAGGAACACTTGTAAAAACCGATGTGTTGTGATTTAGCTCGTTTCAGACTAAAAAAGCTTGTTTAGTTGTATTAAGCACGAATACATGCTTTTCGCGCAGTTATAAAAGAAAAAGCTTTGACGAGTATCACGTGGATACTTGTAAAACCGATGTGTTCAGATATAGCTCGTTTCGGTCTAACACAGCTTGTTTCGTTGTATTATGCACGAATTCATGCTTTTCGCGCATTTATAAGAGAAAACGTTTTGAGGCGTATCACGTGGATACTTGTAAAACCGATGTGTTGTGATTTAGCTCGTTTCGGTCTAAAACCGCTTGTTTCGATGTTATAAGCACGAATACATGCTTTTCGCGCAGTTATAAGAGAAAAAGTATAGACGCGTATCAGAGGAACACTTGTAAAAACCGATGTGTTGTGATTTAGCTCGTTTCGGACTAAAAAAGCTTGTTTAGTTGTATTAAGCACGAATACATGCTTTTCGCGCAGTTGTAAGAGAAAAAGTTTTGACGCGTATCAGAGGAGAACTTGTAAAACCGATGTGTTCAGATTTAGCTCGTTTCGGTCTAAAACAGCTTGTTTCGTTCTATTAAGCACGAATACATGCTTTTCGCGCAGTTATAAGAGAAAAAGTTTTGACGCGTATCAGAGGAAAACTTGTAAAACCGATGTGTTCAGATTTACCTCGTTTCGGTCTAAAACAGCTTGTTTCGATGGATTAAGCAGGAATACATGCTTTTCGCGCAGTTATAAGAGAAAAAGTTTTGACGCGTATTTGAGGAAAACTTGTAAAACCGATGTGTTGTGATTTACCTCGTTTCGGTCTAAAACAGCTTGTTTCGTTGGATTAAACACGAATACATGCTTTTCGCGCAGTTATAAGAGAAAAAGTTTTGACGCGTATCACGTGGATACTTGTAAAACCGATGTGTTCAGATATAGCTCGTTTTGGTATAAAGCAGCTTGTTTCGTTGTTTTAAGCACGCGTATTAGAGGGACACTTGTAAAACCGATGTGTTCAGATTTAGCTCATCTCGGTCTAAAACAGCTTGTTTCGTTGTTTTAGGCACGAATACATGCTTTTCGCGCAGTTATAAGAGAAAAAGTTTTGACGCGTATCAGAGGAACACTTGTAAAACCGATGTGTTGTGATTTAGCTCGTTTCGGACTAAAACAGCTTTTTTCGTTGTTTTAAGCACGAATACATGCTTTTCGCGCAGTTATAAGAGAAAAAGTATAGACGCGTATCAGAGGAACACTTGTAAAAACCGATGTGTTGTGATTTAGCTCGTTTCGGACTAAAAAAGCTTGTTTAGTTGTATTAAGCACGAATACATGCTTTTCGCGCAGTTATAAGAGAAAAAGCTTTGACGAGTATCATGTGGATACTTGTAAAACCGATGTGTTCAGATATAGCTCGTTTCGGTCTAACACAGCTTGTTTCGTTGTATTATTCACGAATACATGCTTTTCGCGCATTTATAAGAGAAAACGTTTTGACGCGTATCACGTGGATACTTGTAAAACCGATGTGTTCAGATATAGCTCGTTTCGGTCTAAAACAGCTTGTTTCGTTGTATTAAGCACGAATACATGCTTTTCGCGCAGTTATAAGAGAAAAAGTTTTGACGCGTATTAGAGAACTTGTAAAACCTATGTGTTCAGATTTAGCTCGTTTCGGTCTAAAACAGCTTGTTTCGTTCTATTAAGCACGAATACATGCTTTTCGCGCAGTTTTAAGAGAAAAAGTTTTGACGCGTATCAGAGGAAAACTTGTAAAACCGATGTGTTGTGATTTACCTCGTTTCGGTCTAAAACAACTTGTTTCGTTGGATTAAGCACGAATACATGCTTTTCGCGCAGTTATAAGAGAAAAAGTTTTGACGCGTATCACGTGGATACTTGTAAAACCGATGTGTTGTGATTTAGCTCGTTTCGGTCTAAAACCGCTTGTTTCGATGTTTTAAGCACGAATACATGCTTTTCGCGCAGTTATAGAAGAAAACGTTTTGACGCGTATTAGGGAGACTTGTAAAACCGATGTGTTCAGATATAGCTCGTTTCGGTCTAACACAGCTTGTTTCGTTGTATTATGCACGAATACATGCTTTTCGCGCATTTATAAGAGAAAACGTTTTGAGGCGTATCACGTGGATACTTGTAAAACCGATGTGTTGTGATTTAGCTCGTTTCGGTCTAAAACCGCTTGTTTCGATGTTATAAGCACGAATACATGCTTTTCGCGCAGTTATAAGAGAAAAAGTATAGACGCCTACCAGAGGAACACTTGTAAAAACCGATGTGTTGTGATTTAGCTCGTTTCGGACTAAAAAAGCTTGTTTAGTTGTATTAAGCACGAATACATGCTTTTCGCGCAGTTATAAGAGAAAACGTTTTGACGCGTATCACGTGGATACTTGTAAAACCGATGTGTTCAGATATAGCTCGTTTCGGTCTAAAACAGCTTGTTTCGTTGTATTAAGCACGAATACATGCTTTTCGCGCAGTTATAAGAGAAAAAGTTTTGACGCGTATCAGAGGAGAACTTGTAAAACCGATGTGTTCAGATTTAGCTCGTTTCGGTCTAAAACAGCTTGTTTCGTTCTATTAAGCACGAATACATGCTTTTCGCGCAGTTATAAGAGAAAAAGTTTTGACGCGTATCAGAGGAAAACTTGTTAAACCGATGTGTTCAGATTTACCTCGTTTCGGTCTAAAACAGCTTGTTTCGTTGGATTAAGCAGGAATACATGCTTTTCGCGCAGTTATAAGAGAAAAAGTTTTGACGCGTATCTGAGGAAGACTTGTAAAACCGATGTGTTGTGATTTACCTCGTTTCGGTCTAAAACAGCTTGTTTCGTTGGATTATGCACGAATACATGCTTTTCGCGCAGTTATAAGAGAAAAAGTATAGACGTGTATCAGAGGAACACTTGTAAAAACCGATGTGTTGTGATTTAGCTCGTTTCGGACTAAAAAAGCTTGTTTAGTTGTATTAAGCACGAATACATGCTTTTCGCGCAGTTATAAGAGAAAAAGTTTAGACGCGTATCAGAGGAACACTTGTAAAAACCGATGTGTTGTGATTTAGCTCGTTTCAGACTAAAAAAGCTTGTTTAGTTGTATTAAGCACGAATACATGCTTTTCGCGCAGTTATAAAAGAAAAAGCTTTGACGAGTATCACGTGGATACTTGTAAAACCGATGTGTTCAGATATAGCTCGTTTCGGTCTAACACAGCTTGTTTCGTTGTATTATGCACGAATACATGCTTTTCGCGCATTTATAAGAGAAAACGTTTTGAGGCGTATCACGTGGATACTTGTAAAACCGATGTGTTGTGATTTAGCTCGTTTCGGTCTAAAACCGCTTGTTTCGATGTTATAAGCACGAATACATGCTTTTCGCGCAGTTATAAGAGAAAAAGTATAGACGCGTATCAGAGGAACACTTGTAAAAACCGATGTGTTGTGATTTAGCTCGTTTCGGACTAAAAAAGCTTGTTTAGTTGTATTAAGCACGAATACATGCTTTTCGCGCAGTTATAAGAGAAAACGTTTTGACGCGTATCACGTGGATACTTGTAAAACCGATGTGTTCAGATATAGCTCGTTTCGGTCTAAAACAGCTTGTTTCGTTGTATTAAGCACGAATACATGCTTTTCGCGCAGTTATAAGAGAAAAAGTTTTGACGCGTATCAGAGGAGAACTTGTAAAACCGATGTGTTCAGATTTACCTCGTTTCGGTCTAAAACAGCTTGTTTCGGTGGATTAAGCAGGAATACATGCTTTTCGCGCAGTTATAAGAGAAAAAGTTTTGACGCGTATTTGAGGAAAACTTGTAAAACCGATGTGTTGTGATTTACCTCGTTTCGGTCTAAAACAGCTTGTTTCGTTGGATTAAACACGAATACATGCTTTTCGCGCAGTTATAAGAGAAAAAGTTTTGACGCGTATCACGTGGATACTTGTAAAACCGATGTGTTCAGATATAGCTCGTTTTGGTATAAAGCAGCTTGTTTCGTTGTTTTAAGCACGCGTATTAGAGGGACACTTGTAAAACCGATGTGTTCAGATTTAGCTCATCTCGGTCTAAAACAGCTTGTTTCGTTGTTTTAGGCACGAATACATGCTTTTCGCGCAGTTATAAGAGAAAAAGTTTTGACGCGTATCAGAGGAACACTTGTAAAACCGATGTGTTGTGATTTAGCTCGTTTCGGACTAAAACAGCTTGTTTCGTTGTTTTAAGCACGAATACATGCTTTTCGCGCAGTTATAAGAGAAAAAGTATAGACGCGTATCAGAGGAACACTTGTAAAAACCGATGTGTTGTGATTTAGCTCGTTTCGGACTAAAAAAGCTTGTTTAGTTGTATTAAGCACGAATACATGCTTTTCGCGCAGTTATAAGAGAAAAAGCTTTGACGAGTATCACGTGGATACTTGTAAAACCGATGTGTTCAGATATAGCTCGTTTCGGTCTAACACAGCTTGTTTCGTTGTATTATGCACGAATACATGCTTTTCGCGCATTTATAAGAGAAAACGTTTTGACGCGTATCACGTGGATACTTGTAAAACCGATGTGTTCAGATATAGCTCGTTTCGGTCTAAAACAGCTTGTTTCGTTGTATTAAGCACGAATACATGCTTTTCGCGCAATTATAAGAGAAAAAGTTTTGACGCGTATTAGAGAACTTGTAAAACCTATGTGTTCAGATTTAGCTCGTTTCGGTCTAAAACAGCTTGTTTCGTTCTATTAAGCACGAATACATGCTTTTCGAGCAGTTTTAAGAGAAAAAGTTTTGACGCGTATCAGAGGAAAACTTGTAAAACCGATGTGTTGTGATTTACCTCGTTTCGGTCTAAAACAACTTGTTTCGTTGGATTAAGCACGAATACATGCTTTTCGCGCAGTTATAAAAGAAAAAGCTTTGACGAGTATCACGTGGATACTTGTAAAACCGATGTGTTCAGATATAGCTCGTTTCGGTCTAACACAGCTTGTTTCGTTGTATTATGCACGAATACATGCTTTTCGCGCATTTATAAGAGAAAACGTTTTGAGGCGTATCACGTGGATACTTGTAAAACCGATGTGTTGTGATTTAGCTCGTTTCGGTCTAAAACCGCTTGTTTCGATGTATAAGCACGAATACATGCTTTTCGCGCAGTTATAAGAGAAAAAGTATAGACGCGTATCAGAGGAACACTTGTAAAAACCGATGTGTTGTGATTTAGCTCGTTTCGGACTAAAAAAGCTTGTTTAGTTGTATTAAGCACGAATACATGCTTTTCGCGCAGTTATAAGAGAAAACGTTT
The DNA here is from genome assembly GCF_052857255.1 of Amblyomma americanum. Classification (NCBI taxonomy): domain Eukaryota; kingdom Metazoa; phylum Arthropoda; class Arachnida; order Ixodida; family Ixodidae; genus Amblyomma; species Amblyomma americanum. The sequence continues at coordinate 249,300 of NW_027526605.1, forward strand.
TGACGCGTATCACGTGGATACTTGTAAAACCGATGTGTTCAGATATAGCTCGTTTCGGTCTAACACAGCTTGTTTCGTTGTATTATTCACGAATACATGCTTTTCGCGCATTTATAAGAGAAAACGTTTTGACGCGTATCACGTGGATACTTGTAAAACCGATGTGTTCAGATATAGCTCGTTTCGGTCTAAAACAGCTTGTTTCGTTGTATTAAGCACGAATACATGCTTTTCGCGCAGTTATAAGAGAAAAAGTTTTGACGCGTATTAGAGAACTTGTAAAACCTATGTGTTCAGATTTAGCTCGTTTCGGTCTAAAACAGCTTGTTTCGTTCTATTAAGCACGAATACATGCTTTTCGCGCAGTTTTAAGAGAAAAAGTTTTGACGCGTATCAGAGGAAAACTTGTAAAACCGATGTGTTGTGATTTACCTCGTTTCGGTCTAAAACAACTTGTTTCGTTGGATTAAGCACGAATACATGCTTTTCGCGCAGTTATAAGAGAAAAAGTTTTGACGCGTATCTGAGGAAGACTTGTAAAACCGATGTGTTGTGATTTACCTCGTTTCGGTCTAAAACAGCTTGTTTCGTTGGATTATGCACGAATACATGCTTTTCGCGCAGTTATAAGAGAAAAAGTATAGACGTGTATCAGAGGAACACTTGTAAAAACCGATGTGTTGTGATTTAGCTCGTTTCGGACTAAAAAAGCTTGTTTAGTTGTATTAAGCACGAATACATGCTTTTCGCGCAGTTATAAGAGAAAAAGTTTAGACGCGTATCAGAGGAACACTTGTAAAAACCGATGTGTTGTGATTTAGCTCGTTTCAGACTAAAAAAGCTTGTTTAGTTGTATTAAGCACGAATACATGCTTTTCGCGCAGTTATAAAAGAAAAAGCTTTGACGAGTATCACGTGGATACTTGTAAAACCGATGTGTTCAGATATAGCTCGTTTCGGTCTAACACAGCTTGTTTCGTTGTATTATGCACGAATACATGCTTTTCGCGCATTTATAAGAGAAAACGTTTTGAGGCGTATCACGTGGATACTTGTAAAACCGATGTGTTGTGATTTAGCTCGTTTCGGTCTAAAACCGCTTGTTTCGATGTTATAAGCACGAATACATGCTTTTCGCGCAGTTATAAGAGAAAAAGTATAGACGCGTATCAGAGGAACACTTGTAAAAACCGATGTGTTGTGATTTAGCTCGTTTCGGACTAAAAAAGCTTGTTTAGTTGTATTAAGCACGAATACATGCTTTTCGCGCAGTTATAAGAGAAAACGTTTTGACGCGTATCACGTGGGTACTTGTAAAACCGATGTGTTCAGATATAGCTCGTTTCGGTCTAAAACAGCTTGTTTCGTTGTATTAAGCACGAATACATGCTTTTCGCGCAGTTATAAGAGAAAAAGTTTTGACGCGTATCAGAGGAGAACTTGTAAAACCGATGTGTTCAGATTTACCTCGTTTCGGTCTAAAACAGCTTGTTTCGGTGGATTAAGCAGGAATACATGCTTTTCGCGCAGTTATAAGAGAAAAAGTTTTGACGCGTATTTGAGGAAAACTTGTAAAACCGATGTGTTGTGATTTACCTCGTTTCGGTCTAAAACAGCTTGTTTCGTTGGATTAAACACGAATACATGCTTTTCGCGCAGTTATAAGAGAAAAAGTTTTGACGCGTATCACGTGGATACTTGTAAAACCGATGTGTTCAGATATAGCTCGTTTTGGTATAAAGCAGCTTGTTTCGTTGTTTTAAGCACGCGTATTAGAGGGACACTTGTAAAACCGATGTGTTCAGATTTAGCTCATCTCGGTCTAAAACAGCTTGTTTCGTTGTTTTAGGCACGAATACATGCTTTTCGCGCAGTTATAAGAGAAAAAGTTTTGACGCGTATCAGAGGAACACTTGTAAAACCGATGTGTTGTGATTTAGCTCGTTTCGGACTAAAACAGCTTGTTTCGTTGTTTTAAGCACGAATACATGCTTTTCGCGCAGTTATAAGAGAAAAAGTATAGACGCGTATCAGAGGAACACTTGTAAAAACCGATGTGTTGTGATTTAGCTCGTTTCGGACTAAAAAAGCTTGTTTAGTTGTATTAAGCACGAATACATGCTTTTCGCGCAGTTATAAGAGAAAAAGCTTTGACGAGTATCACGTGGATACTTGTAAAACCGATGTGTTCAGATATAGCTCGTTTCGGTCTAACACAGCTTGTTTCGTTGTATTATGCACGAATACATGCTTTTCGCGCATTTATAAGAGAAAACGTTTTGACGCGTATCACGTGGATACTTGTAAAACCGATGTGTTCAGATATAGCTCGTTTCGGTCTAAAACAGCTTGTTTCGTTGTATTAAGCACGAATACATGCTTTTCGCGCAATTATAAGAGAAAAAGTTTTGACGCGTATTAGAGAACTTGTAAAACCTATGTGTTCAGATTTAGCTCGTTTCGGTCTAAAACAGCTTGTTTCGTTCTATTAAGCACGAATACATGCTTTTCGCGCAGTTTTAAGAGAAAAAGTTTTGACGCGTATCAGAGGAAAACTTGTAAAACCGATGTGTTGTGATTTACCTCGTTTCGGTCTAAAACAACTTGTTTCGTTGGATTAAGCACGAATACATGCTTTTCGCGCAGTTATAAAAGAAAAAGCTTTGACGAGTATCACGTGGATACTTGTAAAACCGATGTGTTCAGATATAGCTCGTTTCGGTCTAACACAGCTTGTTTCGTTGTATTATGCACGAATACATGCTTTTCGCGCATTTATAAGAGAAAACGTTTTGAGGCGTATCACGTGGATACTTGTAAAACCGATGTGTTGTGATTTAGCTCGTTTCGGTCTAAAACCGTTTGTTTCGATGTATAAGCACGAATACATGCTTTTCGCGCAGTTATAAGAGAAAAAGTATAGACGCGTATCAGAGGAACACTTGTAAAAACCGATGTGTTGTGATTTAGCTCGTTTCGGACTAAAAAAGCTTGTTTAGTTGTATTAAGCACGAATACATGCTTTTCGCGCAGATATAAGAGAAAAGGTTTTGACGCGTATCACGTGGATACTTGTAAAACCGATGTGTTCAGATATAGCTCGTTTCGGTCTAACACAGCTTGTTTCGTTGTATTATTCACGAATACATGCTTTTCGCGCATTTATAAGAGAAAACGTTTTGACGCGTATCACGTGGATACTTGTAAAACCGATGTGTTCAGATATAGCTCGTTTCGGTCTAAAACAGCTTGTTTCGTTGTATTAAGCACGAATACATGCTTTTCGCGCAGTTATAAGAGAAAAAGTTTTGACGCGTATTAGAGAACTTGTAAAACCTATGTGTTCAGATTTAGCTCGTTTCGGTCTAAAACAGCTTGTTTCGTTCTATTAAGCACGAATACATGCTTTTCGCGCAGTTTTAAGAGAAAAAGTTTTGACGCGTATCAGAGGAAAACTTGTAAAACCGATGTGTTGTGATTTACCTCGTTTCGGTCTAAAACAACTTGTTTCGTTGGATTAAGCACGAATACATGCTTTTCGCGCAGTTATAAGAGAAAAAGTTTTGACGCGTATCACGTGGATACTTGTAAAACCGATGTGTTGTGATTTAGCTCGTTTCGGTCTAAAACCGCTTGTTTCGATGTTTTAAGCACGAATACATGCTTTTCGCGCAGTTATAGAAGAAAACGTTTTGACGCGTATTAGGGAGACTTGTAAAACCGATGTGTTCAGATATAGCTCGTTTCGGTCTAACACAGCTTGTTTCGTTGTATTATGCACGAATACATGCTTTTCGCGCATTTATAAGAGAAAACGTTTTGAGGCGTATCACGTGGATACTTGTAAAACCGATGTGTTGTGATTTAGCTCGTTTCGGTCTAAAACCGCTTGTTTCGATGTTATAAGCACGAATACATGCTTTTCGCGCAGTTATAAGAGAAAAAGTATAGACGCCTACCAGAGGAACACTTGTAAAAACCGATGTGTTGTGATTTAGCTCGTTTCGGACTAAAAAAGCTTGTTTAGTTGTATTAAGCACGAATACATGCTTTTCGCGCAGTTATAAGAGAAAACGTTTTGACGCGTATCACGTGGATACTTGTAAAACCGATGTGTTCAGATATAGCTCGTTTCGGTCTAAAACAGCTTGTTTCGTTGTATTAAGCACGAATACATGCTTTTCGCGCAGTTATAAGAGAAAAAGTTTTGACGCGTATCAGAGGAGAACTTGTAAAACCGATGTGTTCAGATTTAGCTCGTTTCGGTCTAAAACAGCTTGTTTCGTTCTATTAAGCACGAATACATGCTTTTCGCGCAGTTATAAGAGAAAAAGTTTTGACGCGTATCAGAGGAAAACTTGTTAAACCGATGTGTTCAGATTTACCTCGTTTCGGTCTAAAACAGCTTGTTTCGTTGGATTAAGCAGGAATACATGCTTTTCGCGCAGTTATAAGAGAAAAAGTTTTGACGCGTATCTGAGGAAGACTTGTAAAACCGATGTGTTGTGATTTACCTCGTTTCGGTCTAAAACAGCTTGTTTCGTTGGATTATGCACGAATACATGCTTTTCGCGCAGTTATAAGAGAAAAAGTATAGACGTGTATCAGAGGAACACTTGTAAAAACCGATGTGTTGTGATTTAGCTCGTTTCGGACTAAAAAAGCTTGTTTAGTTGTATTAAGCACGAATACATGCTTTTCGCGCAGTTATAAGAGAAAAAGTTTAGACGCGTATCAGAGGAACACTTGTAAAAACCGATGTGTTGTGATTTAGCTCGTTTCAGACTAAAAAAGCTTGTTTAGTTGTATTAAGCACGAATACATGCTTTTCGCGCAGTTATAAAAGAAAAAGCTTTGACGAGTATCACGTGGATACTTGTAAAACCGATGTGTTCAGATATAGCTCGTTTCGGTCTAACACAGCTTGTTTCGTTGTATTATGCACGAATACATGCTTTTCGCGCATTTATAAGAGAAAACGTTTTGAGGCGTATCACGTGGATACTTGTAAAACCGATGTGTTGTGATTTAGCTCGTTTCGGTCTAAAACCGCTTGTTTCGATGTTATAAGCACGAATACATGCTTTTCGCGCAGTTATAAGAGAAAAAGTATAGACGCGTATCAGAGGAACACTTGTAAAAACCGATGTGTTGTGATTTAGCTCGTTTCGGACTAAAAAAGCTTGTTTAGTTGTATTAAGCACGAATACATGCTTTTCGCGCAGTTATAAGAGAAAACGTTTTGACGCGTATCACGTGGATACTTGTAAAACCGATGTGTTCAGATATAGCTCGTTTCGGTCTAAAACAGCTTGTTTCGTTGTATTAAGCACGAATACATGCTTTTCGCGCAGTTATAAGAGAAAAAGTTTTGACGCGTATCAGAGGAGAACTTGTAAAACCGATGTGTTCAGATTTACCTCGTTTCGGTCTAAAACAGCTTGTTTCGGTGGATTAAGCAGGAATACATGCTTTTCGCGCAGTTATAAGAGAAAAAGTTTTGACGCGTATTTGAGGAAAACTTGTAAAACCGATGTGTTGTGATTTACCTCGTTTCGGTCTAAAACAGCTTGTTTCGTTGTTTTAGGCACGAATACATGCTTTTCGCGCAGTTATAAGAGAAAAAGTTTTGACGCGTATCAGAGGAACACTTGTAAAACCGATGTGTTGTGATTTAGCTCGTTTCGGACTAAAACAGCTTGTTTCGTTGTTTTAAGCACGAATACATGCTTTTCGCGCAGTTATAAGAGAAAAAGTATAGACGCGTATCAGAGGAACACTTGTAAAAACCGATGTGTTGTGATTTAGCTCGTTTCGGACTAAAAAAGCTTGTTTAGTTGTATTAAGCACGAATACATGCTTTTCGCGCAGTTATAAGAGAAAAAGCGTTGACGAGTATCACGTGGATACTTGTAAAACCGATGTGTTCAGATATAGCTCGTTTCGGTCTAACACAGCTTGTTTCGTTGTATTATGCACGAATACATGCTTTTCGCGCATATATAAGAGAAAACGTTTTGACGCGTATCACGTGGATACTTGTAAAACCGATGTGTTCAGATATAGCTCGTTTCGGTCTAAAACAGCTTGTTTCGTTGTATTAAGCACGAATACATGCTTTTCGCGCAATTATAAGAGAAAAAGTTTTGACGCGTATTAGAGAACTTGTAAAACCTATGTGTTCAGATTTAGCTCGTTTCGGTCTAAAACAGCTTGTTTCGTTCTATTAAGCACGAATACATGCTTTTCGCGCAGTTTTAAGAGAAAAAGTTTTGACGCGTATCAGAGGAAAACTTGTAAAACCGATGTGTTGTGATTTACCTCGTTTCGGTCTAAAACAACTTGTTTCGTTGGATTAAGCACGAATACATGCTTTTCGCGCAGTTATAAAAGAAAAAGCTTTGACGAGTATCACGTGGATACTTGTAAAACCGATGTGTTCAGATATAGCTCGTTTCGGTCTAACACAGCTTGTTTCGTTGTATTATGCACGAATACATGCTTTTCGCGCATTTATAAGAGAAAACGTTTTGAGGCGTATCACGTGGATACTTGTAAAACCGATGTGTTGTGATTTAGCTCGTTTCGGTCTAAAACCGCTTGTTTCGATGTATAAGCACGAATACATGCTTTTCGCGCAGTTATAAGAGAAAAAGTATAGACGCGTATCAGAGGAACACTTGTAAAAACCGATGTGTTGTGATTTAGCTCGTTTCGGACTAAAAAAGCTTGTTTAGTTGTATTAAGCACGAATACATGCTTTTCGCGCAGTTATAAGAGAAAACGTTTTGACGCGTATCACGTGGATACTTGTAAAACCGATGTGTTCAGATATAGCTCGTTTCGGTCTAAAACAGCTTGTTTCGTTGTATTAAGCACGAATACATGCTTTTCGCGCAGTTATAAGAGAAAAAGTTTTGACGCGTATCAGAGGAGAACTTGTAAAACCGATGTGTTCAGATTTACCTCGTTTCGGTCTAAAACAGCTTGTTTCGATGGATTAAGCAGGAATACATGCTTTTCGCGCAGTTATAAGAGAAAAAGTTTTGACGCGTATTTGAGGAAAACTTGTAAAACCGATGTGTTGTGATTTACCTCGTTTCGGTCTAAAACAGCTTGTTTCGTTGGATTAAACACGAATACATGCTTTTCGCGCAGTTAGAAGAGAAAAAGTTTTGACGCGTATCACGTGGATACTTGTAAAACCGATGTGTTCAGATATAGCTCGTTTTGGTATAAAGCAGCTTGTTTCGTTGTTTTAAGCACGCGTATTAGAGGGACACTTGTAAAACCGATGTGTTCAGATTTAGCTCATCTCGGACTAAAACAGCTTGTTTCGTTGTTTTAAGCACGAATACATGCTTTTCGCGCAGTTATAAGAGAAAAAGTATAGACGCGTATCAGAGGAACACTTGTAAAAACCGATGTGTTGTGATTTAGCTCGTTTCGGACTAAAAAAGCTTGTTTAGTTGTATTAAGCACGAATACATGCTTTTCGCGCAGTTATAAGAGAAAACGTTTTGACGCGTATCACGTGGATACTTGTAAAACCGATGTGTTCAGATATAGCTCGTTTCGGTCTAAAACAGCTTGTTTCGTTGTATTAAGCACGAATACATGCTTTTCGCGTAGTTATAAGAGAAAAAGTTTTGACGCGTATCAGAGAACTTGTAAAACCGATGTGTTCAGATTTACCTCGTTTCGGTCTAAAACAACTTGTTTCGTTGGATTAAGCACGAATACATGCTTTTCGCGCAGTTATAAGAGAAAAAGTTTTGACGCATATCACGTGGATACTTCTAAAACCGATGTGTTGTGATTTAGCTCGTTTCGGTCTAAAACAGCTTGTTTCGTTGTATTAAGCACGAATGCATGCTTTTCGCGCAGTTATAAGAGAAAAAGTTTTGACGCGTATCAGAGGAGAACTTGTAAAACCGATGTGTTCAGATTTAGCTCGTTTCGGTCTAAAACAGCTTGTTTCGTTCTATTAAGCACGAATACATGCTTTTCGCGCAGTTATAAGAGAAAAAGTTTTGACGCGTATCAGAGGAAAACTTGTAAAACCGATGTGTTGTGATTTACCTCGTTTCGGTCTAAAACAACTTGTTTCGTTGGATTAAGCACGAATACATGCTTTTCGCGCAGTTATAAGAGAAAAAGTTTTGACGCGTATCACGTGGATACTTGTAAAACCGATGTGTTGTGATTTAGCTCGTTTCGGTCTAAAACCGCTTGTTTCGATGTTTTAAGCACGAATACATGCTTTTCGCGCAGTTATAGAAGAAAACGTTTTGACGCGTATTAGGGAGACTTGTAAAACCGATGTGTTGTGATTTAGCTCGTTTCGGTCTAAAACAGCTTGTTTCGTTGTATTAAGCACGAATACATGCTTTTCGCGCAATTATAAGAGAAAAAGTTTTGACGCGTATCAGATTAACACTTGTAAAACCGATGTGTTGTGATTTAGCTCGTTTCGGTCTAAAACAGCTTGTTTCGTTGTATTAAGCAGGAATACAATCTTTTCGCGCAGTTATAAGAGAAAACGTTTTGACGTGTATCAGAGGAAAACTTGTAAAACCGATGTGTTGTGATTTAGCTTGTTTCGTTGTATTAAGCACGAATACATGCTTTTCGCGCAGTTATAAGAGAAAAAGTTTTGACGCGTATCAGAGGAACACTTGTAAAACCGATGTGTTCAGATTTACCTCGTTTCGGTCTAAAACAGCTTGTTTCGTTGGATTAAGCACGAATACATGCTTTTCGCGCAGTTATAAGAGAAAAAGTTTTGACGCGTATCACGTGGAAACTTGTAAAACCGATGTGTTGTGATTTAGCTCGTTTCGGTCTAAAACCGCTTGTTTCGATGTTTTAAGCACGAATACATGCTTTTCGCGCAGTTATAGAAGAAAACGTTTTGACGCCTATTAGGGAGACTTGTAAAACCGATGTGTTGTGATTTAGCTCGTTTCCGTCTAAAACAGCTTGTTTCGTTGTATTAAGCACGAATACATGCTTTTCGCGCAGTTATAAGAGAAAAAGTTTTGACGCCTATCAGATTAACACTTGTAAAACCGATGTGTTGTAATTTAGCTCGTTTCGGTCTAAAACAGCTTGTTTCGTTGTATTAAGCAGGAATACAAGCTTTTCGCGCAGTTATAAGAGGAAATGTTTTGACGTGTATCAGAGGAAAACTTGTAAAACCGATGTGTTGTGATTTAGCTCGTTTCGGTCTAAAACAGCTTGTTTCGTTGTATTAAGCACGAATACATGCTTTTCGCGCAGTTATAAGAGAAAAAGTTTTGACGCGTATCAGAGGAACACTTGTAAAACCGATGCGTTCAGATTTACCTCCTTTCGGTCTAAAACAGCTTGTTTCGTTGGATTAAGCAGGAATACATGCTTTTCGCGCAGTTATAAGAGAAAAAGTTTTGACGCGTATCTGAGGAAAACTTGTAAAACCGATGTGTTGTGATTTAGCTCGTTTCGGACTAAAAAAGCTTGTTTAGTTGTATTAAGCACGAATACATGCTTTTCGCGCAGTTATAAGAGAAAAAGCTTTGACGAGTATCACGTGGATACTTGTAAAACCGATGTGTTCAGATATAGCTCGTTTCGGTCTAACACAGCTTGTTTCGTTGTATTATGCACGAATACATGCTTTTCGCACATTTATAAGAGAAAACGTTTTGACGCGTATCACGTGGATACTTGTAAAACCGATGTGTTCAGATATAGCTCGTTTCGGTCTAAAACAGCTTGTTTCGTTGTATTAGGCACGAATACATGCTTTTCGCGTAGTTATAAGAGAAAAAGTTTTGACGCGTCGCAGAGGAGAACTTGTAAAACCGATGTGTTGTGATTTAGCTCGTTTCGGTCTAAAACAGCTTGTTTCGTTGTATTAAGCACGAATACATGCTTTTCGCGCAGTTATAAGAGAAAAAGTTTTGACGCGTATCAGAGGAGAACTTGTAAAACCGATGTGTTCAGATTTAGCTCGTTTCGGTCTAAAACAGCTTGTTTCGTTCTATTAAGCACGAATACATGCTTTTCGCGCAGTTATAAGAGAAAAAGTTTTGACGCGTATCAGATTAACACTTGTAAAACCGATGTGTTGTGATTTAGCTCGTTTCGGTCTAAAACAGCTTGTTTCGTTGTATTAAGCAGGAATACAAGCTTTTCGCGCAGTTATAAGAGAAAAAGTTTTGACGTGTATCACAGGAAAACTTGTAAAACCGATGTGTTGTGATTTAGCTCGTTTCGGTCTAAAACAGCTTGTTTCGTTGTATTAAGCACGAATACATGCTTTTCGCGCAGTTATAAGAGAAAAAGTTTTGACGCGTATCAGATTAACACTTGTAAAACCGATGTGTTGTGATTTAGCTCGTTTCGGTCTAAAACAGCTTGTTTCGTTGTATTAAGCAGGAATACAAGCTTTTCGCGCAGTTATAAGAGAAAAAGTTTTGACGTGTATCAGAGGAAAACTTGTAAAACAGATGTGTTGTGATTTAGCTCGTTTCGGTCTAAAACAGCTTGTTTCGTTGTATTAAGCACGAATACATGCTTTTCGCGCAGTTATAAGAGAAAAAGTTTTGACGCGTATCAGAGGAACACTTGCAAAACCGATGTGTTCAGATTTACCTCGTTTCGGTCTAAAACTGCTTGTTTCGTTGGATTAAGCACGAATACATGCTTTTCGCGCAGTTATAAGAGAAAAAGTTTTGACGCGTATCACGTGGAAACTTGTAAAACCGATGTGTTGTGATTTAGCTCGTTTCGGTCTAAAACCGCTTGTTTCGATGTTTTAAGCACGAATACATGCTTTTCGCGCAGTTATAGAAGAAAACTTTTAGACGCCTATTAGGGAGACTTGTAAAACCGATGTGTTGTGATTTAGCTCGTTTCGGTCTAAAACAGCTTGTTTCGTTGTATTAAGCACGAATACATGCTTTTCGCGCAGTTATAAGAGAAAAAGTTTTGACGCCTATCAGATTAACACTTGTAAAACCGATGTGTTGTGATTTAGCTCGTTTCGGTCTAAAACAGCTTGATTCGTTGTATTAAGCAGGAATACAAGCTTTTCGCGCAGTTATAAGAGAAAAAGTTTTGACGTGTATCAGAGGAAAACTTGTAAAACCGATGTGTTGTGATTTAGCTCGTTTCGGTCTAAAACAGCTTGTTTCGTTGTATTAAGCACGAATACATCCTTTTCGCGCAGTTATAAGAGAAAAAGTTTTGACGCCTATCAGAGGAACACTTGTAAAACCGATGTGTTCAGATTTACCTCGTTTCGGTCTAAAACAGCTTGTTTCGTTGGATTAAGCAGGAATACATGCTTTTCGCGCAGTTATAAGAGAAAAAGCTTTGACGAGTATCACGTGGATACTTGTAAAACCGATGTGTTCAGATATAGCTCGTTTCGGTCTAACACAGCTTGTTTCGTTGTATTATGCACGAATACATGCTTTTCGCACATTTATAAGAGAAAACGTTTTGACGCGTATCACGTGGATACTTGTAAAACCGATGTGTTCAGATATAGCTCGTTTCGGTCTAAAACAGCTTGTTTCGTTGTATTAGGCACGAATACATGCTTTTCGCGTAGTTATAAGAGAAAAAGTTTTGACGCGTAGCAGAGGAGAACTTGTAAAACCGATGTGTTGTGATTTAGCTCGTTTCGGTCTAAAACAGCTTGTTTCGTTGTATTAGGCACGAATACATGCTTTTCGCGCAGTGATAAGAGAAAACGTTTTGACGCGTATCAGAGAACTTGTAAAACCGATGTGTTCAGATTTAGCTCGTTTCGGTCTAAAACAGCTTGTTTCGTTCTATTAAGCACGAATACATGCTTTTCGCGCAGTTATAAGAGAAAAAGTTTTGACGCGTATCACGTGGATACTTGTAAAACCGATGTGTTCAGATATAGCTCGTTTTGGTATAAAGCAGCTTGTTTCGTTGTTTTAAGCACGCGTATTAGAGGGACACTTGTAAAACCGATGTGTTCAGATTTAGCTCATCTCGGTCTAAAACAGCTTGTTTCGTTGTTTTAGGCACGAATACATGCTTTTCGCGCAGTTATAAGAGAAAAAGTTTTGACGCGTATCAGAGGAACACTTGTAAAACCGATGTGTTGTGATTTAGCTCGTTTCGGACTAAAACAGCTTGTTTCGTTGTTTTAAGCACGAATACATGCTTTTCGCGCAGTTATAAGAGAAAAAGTATAGACGCGTATCAGAGGAACACTTGTAAAAACCGATGTGTTGTGATTTAGCTCGTTTCGGACTAAAAAAGCTTGTTTATTTGTATTAAGCACGAATGCATGCTTTTCGCGCAGTTATAAGAGAAAAAGCTTTGACGAGTATCACGCGGATACTT